>NC_137603.1:63313962-63318962 GCF_963280865.1 Gymnoscopelus braueri | reverse complement strand
ATAGAAGTAGGCCTACTCTGTTATAATTAAAAGTCCGGAATTCAAAATTGACTTTGACTTTGAAAAGTACAAAAGTATTGGCATCAAAATGTACTTATAGTACCACAAGTAAAAGTACTAAAATGTTTGAAAATAGCAGATCTACAAGCTCGCGTCGCTATGCGACACGTTGTGAGCTTGTAGATCGGCTATTTTCAAATAGCCTATATAAAATAGGGCTGAAGTGGTTAATGTATGTTTTATAATGTAATAATTTATATCTGCAAAGTAACTAGTAACTAAAGTTTTCAAATAATTGTAGTGGAGTAGAAGTAAAAGTACTGAAAACTGGAAATACTCCAGTAAAGTAAAAATACCAAAAAAATGTACTTAGGTACAGTACTTGAGTAAATGTACTTAGTTACTTTCCACCACTGATCATAGGCCATCTACAACTCGTCTCCATCCAACACGGCTTTGGGCTGTCTTTTCTGACTTTCCCCAGCTGGTTCCCTGTCTCTTGAGCTCCGCCTCAGTGTCCCGCCTCCAGGTGTTCTTAGGCCGCCCTCTCTTCCGCTCCCCCTGGGGGTTCCAAGTCAGGGCCTGGCGTGTTGTACTAGCTGCCGGTTTCCTCAGCGTGTGACCGATCCATCCCACTTTCTTCTCAGGATGTGTTTCTCCACTGGCTCCTGTCTCCCTTTCATCCAGAGTTCCTCATTTCTGTTCATTTTGTTTGGCCACCTGATCCTGAAAATGTGCTTCAGACAGCTGTTAATGAAAGTCTGGATCTTTTGCAATGTCCTTTTTGTCATCCTCCATGTCTCTGAACCGTAAGAGAAGGATGGATTTGACGTTGGAATTGAAGATGCGCACTTTGGTTGTCATGGCAATTTCTTTAGTTTAGAGGACCAGATGTTCTTCCAATTTCGTCCAATTTGTCTCACCTCTACCCTTTGAACTGTCCAGCATGGGTGACCCTATACCAGGTGCTTGCGGGGCACCCGCTGGCATAGCTCTCTGGGTCACAGAGTCACTCAAGCCACCACCCCACGACAACGGATGGACCGCGTGATGGGTGTACCTTCTTTAATTATTTGTGATGAATTTATCATCCACAGCAACACGGTCAGATTAACACATTCAACATCTGTGTCATTTTAGATTGTAGCTATATAGCAGTTGTTGTAGTTTAGTGGGTAGAGAGATCGTCTGGTAATCAGAACGTCCCAGGCTCATCCCCTGGCCCATGTGTGTCGAAGTGTCCTTGAGCAAGACACTTGACCCCTGACAGCTCCGACCCCAAGCCCTCATCATGACCATATGTGCAGCCATCAGCTGGATGAACCTGAAACTGATTAATATAGGTCTACAGTAACTTTGTAAATCCTGTTATTATCTCACAATTACAACAGATCCTGTGGATCATTGAACATTTGAATTACAATGAGAGATGATACACGCAGTCACGCACGCACGCACGCACGCACGCAGGCAGGCAGGCAGGCAGGCACGCACGCACGCACGCACACACACACACCTCACATTGTAAATAACTCATCATCTCTTGGGGGTAAGCTTAAACTTTTATTCTCATCTCATGCATTTTGTTTTCTTCCCTTCGGTGGTGCGCGCGTGTGTGTGTGTGTGTGTGCGTGTGTGTGTGTGTGTGTGTGTGCGTGTGCGTGTGCGTGCGTGTGCGTGTGCGTGTGCGTGTGTGTGTGCGTATGCGTGCGCGTGCGTGTGCATGCGTGTGGGCGTGCCATCAGTGGATTTCTGCACAGGTGTGGTTTATGTCATGTTGTTGCATCATTACATCCATGTTTCCATAATATGGAAACACATTATGTGTGTGAGAGCATGTTGGCTCATATGCCACACTGTGTGTTAGCAGATCTAAAAGGCTACAACACCAACACCCGGTTGTGTTCTTAAACCATCTGTCCTAAGCAGGGCTGTAGAAACAGGACCTGGCACCAATTCATTGTATTTTCCCCGTTACGAATCGTTTCACTCTTAAGGGCTTTTTTGTCGTCTGAGTGAGCAGAATTATTATGGAAGCCGACAAGACACCCCGTTTCAGGTCAGTTTAAAGTGATATGCTACAAGTCTCACGGTCAATTCCCTGCTGTACCTGTGACAGACATAAATTGGCCCAAGCTGCAGCGAAAGCAGCAAGATGAGTTTTCCATTGACGTGAGTGAGAAAGAGCTCCTGTGTATCTAGGAGTGGAATTTAGATCAGTAAGGCTGGAGTTGAACCACCCCCCCCCCCCACAGTTATCATGGTCTGGTGAGATGTGTGGGTGTGTGATAGTGGTTTGTGGGAGATGCTATCAAACAGGAAGTGCCTGGCTTAACGGACCGAGAAAGATTAGGAGGTTATCTCCTCCGTGTCAATGAGAGCCTCTTAATCCCTCAGGATGAAACATTATACTGTATGTACGTGCGTACTGTATGTACGTGTGTGTGTGTGTGTGTGTGTGTGTGTGCGTGTGCGTGTGCGTGTGCGTGTGCGTGCGTGCGTGCGTAACAGAGAGAAGGGCGACTGTGACGGTTCTAATGTGACATCACACAGCTGTCGCTGTGTGTTTGGCTTGTGCTGGCAGGTTGAAAAAAAGACCTCTTTGTACACAGGTTTCTAACCTGTATGCAAGTAGCAGCTCAAAGGAACAAGCATCATGCCAAAATAAATGCAACCATAGGAACAGCAGTGTTTATTTGCAGATGTCGCTGCATCATATTAATCAGTGATGTTTAGACAAAAAGTCCATGGCCATTTATTTCTAATGTACCAGAAAATACGCATTATGTGTGTTTGTGCTGGAGGCTAACGTCCTCCTATGCACTAAAGGTTTTATAATAATGGAAATGATTATACAGACACACACTCTCTCTCTCCCTCTCTCTCTCTCTCTCTCTCTCTCTCTCTCTCTCTCTCTCTCTCTCTCTCTCTCTCTCTCTCTCTCTCGCCCGCCCTCCCAACATATTTTACTCTTTATTTCCTTGCCCCCATCCCTGCTTCCGTATTGTCAGGCTTGTCTTGCTTTCATAGCAGAGCGGTGTCAGATGAGTTCCTCACAGCATATAACATATGGCCCTTTTTACATGCATCACAGGACACTACAACACTGCGTTTCTCTGAACCGTAAATAAAGCATTAGCACCATACCATACAAATCTCCAGCATGTTTTTTAACAGTTGGAGCTGCCAGGACGTACTTGCACTGTATGATCTGTTTCACACATTGGTCTTGCACAGGTGTGACGACACTCAAGGACCTAGAACAGTTTTATAAGAGAGCCATAAAGGTATAAAAAACACATAGGTACAATCACTGCAGCATCCTAAACATATATAGTTTGTTTTACCTTTGATAACTGGAGGCTCTTTAAACAGGCTTGTGCCATGTATAAAGCTTTACATGGTTTATGCCCGCCTTCTATGGAGGAATTTATGAAACGGAAGATCGACACGGGCATCAGTACAAGGGCCGTCACCAGTTATTATATTATATTATTATTTTATTATATCATAATCACCAGAGGGGATTGTGAGGCGCGTCTAGACGCACAGCCTTTGCGCAAAATTCCTTTTCAGTTCAAGGAAGCGCAATTTGGAACAATCTCCCCACTAACATAAGAGAGTATACGTATATACGTATACATAAATAAAGATTGCATTTATTGTTTATTTATTTACTCGTGGGGGTTTATCCATCTGTTTTATCATTCGCCTCCCGTGTCACGTTTCTCCAACAAAGCACGTCTTTCTCATGTGCGTCTCAGATGACTGTAAAGTTTTTACAGGACTTTAATCACGTTGTCCACAAAGAAACGTGGGCTTTACAAATCACTCACTGGAAAACTGTGGGATGTACTGTGATATGCTAATGGGGCTTAATTGAAAGCATATATGGTTTCATTAAATATCACAAGACACACTTCCTTTCTTATGTTTCCCTTTCTTGTCTTGCAACTTTGAATGTGGAGCATTGTGTGTGCTGTTTTCACCGTTAGCCTGATACATGTGCATGATATTGAACCCACATTAAATGATGCACACATCTTCACTTATGAAACTACATCAGTGAATGCATTAGCAATCTGAAAGTCATTTATCAGGCAAAGCTCTCAGTCTGTGTGACCTAAGGACCATTACTGTATGTTAGTGTAATGTGTTTACAATTAATGACCAGGCCCTGCTACACTTTCACATTTATTTCTTAATCTGTTTATGGAATGCAAGTTATATGCCAGGCAATTAAGAGCCATTTAGCTCAAAGGTATAGGGAATAATAATTGATTTGCATTCATTCATTGTGTGTGTCCCTTCGAGTGATCTTAAAATATCCGTATTTTGTGGGAATGAGACAGCTGTCTCAATAGATGTTAGGGGATGCTGCCTTACCACATTAATTAGCTAACATGACAAATGCTTAAATTAATGATTCAATGGATTTATATGATCATCATCAGACAACCAGCTCATTAAAATCAAGAGCTGGAACAGCCCTCATACAGGAATGACCATACAAGGTCACTTGTTAGAAAACGTACTGCCATCAATCTTCATGTAATGACAGTAGTACTTGTAGACCATTCTATCATCAACCAGCTGAACTACAGCAGCATAAAGGTTTCTATTCAAATATCCCTTTGATGGAATGTGCTGTCATGCTCTAGTCTTCACGCATCTGGATGTCATTGTTAACATTGGTTAACATCCTGCTATATAGGCTAAGGCTTTGAGTACAATAGCCAGATTAATGAGATGGATTACTGTACAATGGCTGCATTGTAAAGGGCCACTTCACCCATTTCCACCTATCTTCATATAATTGGTCCTCACTAATGTTCATTATAATATGGCACCATTGAGATGGTTTACTGTACAATGGCTGCATTAACCGTATACAGTTTAGCCCGTTGAAACGGTAACCATGGTTACCAGTGTTGCTATGCTCATTTGGGAAGTGCTTGTACTGTATTTTAATGACGTGACGCGCACGTCGCTTAACACCT
>NC_137603.1:63273962-63308962 GCF_963280865.1 Gymnoscopelus braueri | reverse complement strand
AAATGTTTGCCCTTTGATGGACAAAAAGCATGCGAAGCTGGTTGAATTTTGGCCACAGAAATGTTCTGTCTTGGCCACATTCAATCCGGTCTCTGTCATTTTAAATGTATTTGGGCCATTCAAAAATAGCAGATCTACAAGCTCATAATCTTGAACATTTTTGCAAATCTTTGAATATATAATATATTTTTTAAGTGAACATTTTTAACTAAAATCTTTGCTTCTGGGGATTCTACAAATGTCTTCTAAATTCTAACAGTTGTTTTTTTAAAGCTTATTTTGCTATAAAATCAGTGGTTCTCAAACTTTTTCATGTCAAGGGCCCCCAAAATGATATGTATTTGGCAGCGGACCCCCATCTCAAAATATTTTGTTCCAGGGACCCCCAGAAGCAAAGATTTGAGTTAAAATGTTTGCTTTAAATATACATATATATATCCAAAGATTTGCACAAAAATAGCAGATCTACAAGCTCATAGCCGCGCTATGAGCATGTATATCTGCACATTTTTAATAGCCAAAGTATGAAATAATAGTTAAAGTGGTTACAATCTAAAATGACAGATGCTTTCCCGGTCTTAATGGGTTAATGTTATAAGTTTTGAAAGTGAGTAGGGTTTTACACTCCTTTACTCCTTTTGGTAGTGCGTTCCACATTTTTGTTGCATAGCATGAGAACGAGGTCATTCCCTTGTTTGTGCCAAATCTGGGTTGAACATGATCAGTGGAGCTGCCTCTGGTGTTGTGATTGTGGACTGTGGATTTAAGTTTTTGAAGTATTTAGAAGGTACATGGGTATCCCAAGCTCTGTGTATATATCCTGAATAGACTTCAGTGACATATACACAGAGCTGAACCTCGTCTCGGCCACCTGCAGCAGGGTCTTCGGAAGCTGCCCGACTGCTTGACATACCTAGAGACAGTGTAATGAAATAATAACAAATACAAAAACGGAGCACAGAAATTACGCAAATAGGCTTTTTAATTGTGTAACACACATGGCCTACATATACAGTAATAACCTGAGAAAACGACAGGACTAATAGTATAATAGCCTAATTTAGTATCATTGTAGTATAATTGTAGTAACAGTAAACAAAGCCTACCTTATTTGGGCCTTCGCTGAGGTGTTGCAGTAGATGCAGGAGCATCTTCAACAAGTGCGTCATTGTCCAGGCCATGCTTGAGGACTTTATTAAGGACATGATCCTGGCAGTCAAGTCTGGTGTAGGTCTGAAGGGCTTTAACCATGTTCGATCAGCTGTCTCTTTGTCCTCCACTGGGAACATTTCTGTGGTCAGATTTGTCCCGATCAATCTGAAGTATTCCGCTACATAATGGCATGTGATCGCAAGATAACACATTTTCTGAAAAGCATCTGTCCACATGTCTGTTGACATTCCCACTATGCCTCCCCTTTTCAGATGTTTTTTTCAGCTGGTCTGTGAAGGCTTCTCTTTTCTCCTCAGCCAAGGCCCTACAGTGTGTGGCTATGGTGTTGGGGCTCGGAATAACGGAGCTCGCTTCATGGTGGATGTCCCCGTTCGCTTACTGTCGTAGCTCAGCACTGCTTTGCATTTGGTGCACTGGCCGTGAGTCAACGACCAATTTAAAACTCTGCCATGCTTTCACCTTCCATCCCTCCTTAGTAGGCAGAGTAAATTCACCTGTCGCAAGATTTCTTCTTTATTGCATCATCTTCTCAGTCTCCTTCTTCACTCTTACTGACTGTTTTTAACCTATAGCTGTACACGCCCCCCATCGGGGAAGTCAAATCATTTATTTGACCTCTGCACCCGTGCTGTCGCCACTGCTTTAGAGAGGAGTAAAGAAGAGACACACACACACGCACGCACGCACACACGCGCGCACACACACACACACACACACACACACACACACACACACACACACACACACACTTTTGCTCGCACACTCATTCTCAAATGCAAAGTCTTTGCGGCAAGGTGAATATGTGCCTGCATGCATATTCACCTTGCCGCAAAGACTTTACATTTGAGAATATAAAAGCAGCATTAACAATGTGCATCTGTTACAGGCTGCCGTTAGGATCTAACGACTCAGATGCTGCAATTAATTAGCTCGTTAATGAGGGTGATCATTATACACAAACAGAGTGGGAAAATGTGTTTTTCTCTAGGAGGTATAGGGGAGTTGGTCACAGTTGAAGCCAGTGAAATGCAAAGACCATACGGTACAGTAGGTGGGGTTTATCGCTCTCACATGCACACGTCTGCCGTGCAACAGCCCTATCGTAGCAGGTATTTAAATTGGTGCTTTGATCTTGCTAAGCCTTGTCCTGAGGGGAATCTGAATCCTTAACAGATATACATAGAACCTGCTATCTGGGCCGACACAGGAATGACCTGACATTGATTTGTTACAGCTTTAGATTTACTTCTATATCCTGCCATACCCCTCTCTCTCTCTCTCTCTCTCTCTCTCTCTCTCTCTCTCTCTCTCTCTCTCTCTCTCTCTCTCTCTCTCTCTCTCTCTCTCTCTCTCTCTCTCTCTCTCTCTCTCCCACACTTACATGTTAAAATGAGAAGCACCTTGGGCGAAAGGCAGGGATATTAAATTATTTTATTATTATTTCTCTCATGACTCCTGTCATGAGAGAAGGAAAGCTGGAAGGCGAGAGAGATGGCAGAGAGGGGAGAGAAGAGAGAGAGGGAGAGGAGAGAGAAGAGAGGGAGATGAGGAGAGGAGAGGGAGAGGAGGAGGAGAGGAGAGAGAATAGAGGGAGAGGAGATAGAAGAGAGGTAGAGGAGGAGAGGAGAGGAGAGGAGAGAGAGGAGAGGGAGAGGAGAGAGAAGAGAGGGAGAGGAGGAGGAGAGGAGATAGAAGAGAGGGAGAGGGGAGGATAGACAGATATAGGAGTTCAGGGCATGGGCTGATGTCTGGTAGACTGAGGCTACAGAGTGGCTGTTCTGCCAGGCTTGGCACATCTCCACGCACGCACGCACGCACGTACGCACGTACGCACGCACGCATACACATGCACATGCACATGCACATGCACATGCACATGCACATGCACATGCACATGCACATGCACATGCACATGCACATGCACATGCACATGCACATGCACATGCACATGCACATGCACATGCACACACAGACACACACACACACACACACACACGCACACACACACACACACACACACACACACACACACACACACACACACACACACACACACACACACACACACGCACACGCACACGCACACACATAGGGGGTTGATTTGTGAAGTGCAGATGCAAGGATAAAGGCGGAATTAACACAGAGACGAGAGGTCAACGAGAAAGAAACAGGAGTGTGAGAAAGACGATGGTGTTCGACAGACGTGTGGAGAGAGAGAGAGAGAGAGAGAGAGAGAGAGAGAGAGAGAGAGAGAGAGAGAGAGAGAGAGAGAGAGAGAGAGAGAGAGAGAGAGAGAGAGAGAGACGGGTGACATCAGGAGATATAATTATGGCACCAGCTGAAGTCTTAATTTTTGTACTCTCCTCCCCTCCCCTCCCCTCCCCTCCCCTCTCCTCCCCTCCCCTCCCCTCCCCTCCCCTCCCCTCCCCTCCCCTCCCCTCTCCTCTCTCTCTCTCCTCTCCTCTCCTCTACTTCAGTGACAGTGAATGTTGAACTGATTGTCTGGGTCAGAGTGACATCACCAGTTGATTGTGTGCTTCTATCAGTTTAGAACGGTCAATCTCGAGAATGAAGTCTCATTCTAGAAGGTGTCACGGCTGTGACAGTTGTGAGCTTGTAGATCTGCTATTAGCATTAACAAGATATTGTGACTAAATACTAACTATATTGGATCAATTGGAACACAGGTTCTTTGTTCCATTTCTTGAAAAGGAACGGTTTTAGACATAGAAAGGTTTCCACCCGACAGCGAAGTTATTTTTCACTCCATTTCCTCTTTTTTTTTTTTCTCTGTCCATCCTCTTCTTTCTTCTCCTCTGTCTATTCCCTCCTCTGCACCCCCCACATCTCTGTGATGAATACAGAGTCTGCTCTAAGAGTGAGCATATCCTGATGGATAAAGACAGCAGTATCCTCTCGTTTTCTTCCACTTGTTGTGCGCTCTCGGAAGCCCAGTGGTGTAAAGTAACTAAGTACATTTACTCAAGTATTGTACAATTTTGAGGTATTTTTGGGCGGTGAAACCGCCCCTATAAGTGAGGTTTGGAAAAATGTACAATTATCCTGCGCCGTGAAACCGCCCCTATAAGTGAGGTTTGGAAATTTGTACAATTATCCTGCACCGTGATTGGCCAATCACAGTCTATTCAGGACTGTGATTGGCCAGTGTCACATGACACATGTGCATAGCCCTATATAAGAAACCATAACTTGAGAAAAAACATAAATTTGTTTTTCTCAAGTTATGGTTTTGTCCATCATAAAGAGTGTTTCAATAAATGTATTTATCTTTTGTACATGATTGGTTGACTCCATTCAGTATTGTGATTAGCTAGCAAGACACCGCCCACTTCACACAGGGTGTGATTTTTTACTTTACTGGAGTATTTCCAATTATCAGTAGGCTACTTTTACTTCTATTCCACTACATCTCAGAGGCAAATAATATACTTTTACTCCACTTCAATTATTTGAAAACTTTAGTTACTAGTTACTTTGTGGATTTGGATTATTATTACAAAACATACATTAACCACTTCAGCCCTATATACATTTCGGCCATTTGAAAAAAGACGATCTACAAGCTCACAATGCGTTGCGATGCATTGTGAGCTTGTAGATCTGCTACTTTCAAAAGATTTGTATACATTTTATACATTTGAAAACTTGTGAAATGGGACATTCTGATTAATGAGTACTTTTACTTTTGGTACTTTTCCTTTACCAATTCCTTTGTACTTTTACTTAAGTAAATTTAGAATTTTGGACTTTTACTTGTAACAGAGTATATCTACATAGCAGTATATTGATACTTTTACTTCAGTATAAAAAAAAATCCACCACTGCTGAAGCCTAAACACGGAAAACACCTCGCCTGGTGCTGGCGACGCGACCGCTAAATGTAAATGTGAGAAGACGTGGGAATCAATGGGAATGATAGGAGGCGTAATGTGAGACGACAGCGGATGTGCCTCACATGTAAATTCACACCCTCCTCAGGGCCTTGGATGTGTTGCAGTGTTATGGAATGTGTTTAGAGAGGATAGATTACCCAGGCAGGCGCTGGGACTGAGGGTTGTTTTCTCTTTTCTTTTTTCTTTTCTTTTTCCTAGATCATCCACAAACATAGCAGTGCAGTGGCTCTGATATCTAATTTTCAATACTTTTACTTTTACTCCACTACAGAGGCAAATATTGTACTTTTACTCCACTACAATTATTTGAAAACTTTAGTCACTAGTTACTTTTCAGATACAAATTATGATATCATGAAACATACATTAACCACTTCAGCCCTATGTTCTATAGGCTATTTGAAAAGAGCAGATCTGCAAGCTCACAACAAGTCACGGTGCAACGCATTGTGCACTTGTAGATCTGCTATTTTAAAGCATTCTGGTACTTTTATTTTTGTTACTTTACATTTTGATGCCAATACTTTTGTACTTTTACTCAAGTAACATTTTGAACACAGGCCTTTTTACTTGTAACAGAGTATTTTTATATAGTGGTATTGATACTTTTACTTAAAGGTTTCATGACGTTCAGTTTTACCACACATTAAAAGTCTTTGTCATCGTCCTTCAAATGTGTATAGAAAGTTTTAACAAAAAATTCCACTCCATTGATCCATGGCAGGTGTTTTTCTCTCACATTTCTAAAGCCTTTTCAACTGCAATGAAAAAAGAAATCTTTGCCTGCGGGTGTCGCTGGTGAGGGATTTTGCCTGTCAATCATCGCCTCTGCTCCGCCCCCCCCCCCCCCCCCCAAATTATTCAGAAAACCCCAGACCACAGAAAATCCACTGAATGTTCAAAGTTCAGATTTTTTGGGTGTAATTGAGGTAAAACCCCCCAAATTTTTTTTTAAAAATGTGAAAATGAATGTCATAGAACCTTTAAAGAGGTGGTGCCATGGTTTTGCACTTTTTCTGTTTTTCATGTGTCTATGAGGTTGATAGAACTTCATTAAGCCCCCTGGTGGTGTTTTGATGGTGTTTTATGTCTTCTCTGACTATTTTGAGTTTCTACCTGGAGGCTGAAACCTTGAGGGTCAAACGTGCCAATAGAAAAACAGCGCTTTAGTGAGATAGTAAAAACATATACCCTCCCCCTCATTATCATAACACAACAGGTGTGGGCATGAGGAGGAGGAGGGACTAGGACAGGTGGGTGGTGTTAAGGTGGTGGAGGAGGTGCTAAGGTGAGAACCAGGTATACTTAATGAACTGGAGGCGTGTCCACATAAAAACATAATTTTAACAATTTCTCTACACTTTTTAAAAAAAAATCTTCCTCCTAGTATAACCATAATACCTGATGATTATGTTTTAGGGAGGGGGGGGGGGATCACTGAAAATCACGGCACCGCGTCTTTCCACCACTGCTAGTCTGATCTGACCTGTCATGTCACGTTCAGAACTTGACAACGTTGTTTCTGTCGTCTCTCCTATAGTGGAATTTACTTCAAACTAATAGACGAACAAAAAGGGTCTGAGCCGACCTCAGGTTATAGGAGGAAAGCTGGTCACCAACGGCCAGATGTGGCTGAGAGGAGATGAGATGAGACGACACACATCTGCTCCCCTCTCCCCCCATGGGAAGGGGGGCAGGGGGGCTTTGTTGTGTCTGACAAAACCAGTGGTGGAAAAAGTACTCAGATATTTTACTTAAGTAAAAGTATCAATACTACAATATAGAAATACTCCGTTACAAGTAAAAGTCCAGAATTCAAAATGTACTTGAGTAAAAATACAAAAGTATTGGTATCAAAATGTACTTAAAGTACCCAACGTAAAAGTACTAAAATGTTTGAAAATAGCAGATCTACAATCTCACAACGTGTCGCGATGCGACGCATTGTGAGCTTGTAGACCGGCTATTTTCAAATAGCCTATGTATAAAATAGGGCTGAAGTGGTTAATGTATGTTTTAATAATTTATATCCGCAAAGTAACCAGTAACTAAAGTTTTCAATTAATTGTAGTGGAGTAAAAGTACAATATTTGCCTCTGAGATGTAGTGGAGTAGAAGTAAAATTGTCTGGTTTTCCAGGCTACTTCCATCACTGTGCAAATTGCTTTGCCAGTTGTTTTAGCAAATTATTGTTTTCAAACCCTCGACTTGCCGTACACCAAACTGTTTGCGATCACCTAAGCTACAATTTCCCCCGTTTGACATCTCCAAATGAACTCCCAATGAGATATAAAAGTGACCTTTTTTTTTACGCCTTTCTCTTTGTCCTCTGATGATGAGAATAACAGTGAGTGTTCCTCATCTCTGTCTCTGTGTCCACAGGTGTTATGTGGATGACAAAGTGTCCAAGGTGGCCTGGCTCAATCGATCCAACATCATCTTCACTGGTCAGGACAAGTGGTCCCTGGACCCCCGAGTAGACCTGGTGACTAAAGGACAGCTGGAGTACAGCCTGCGCATACAGAAGGTACTATACTAGCCTACAGCATCACATTATAGAGAACAATGTACAGTTGGTGCTGCATCTTTAGACGTTTGTGTCTCCACTGTGCGATGTAATGTGTTCGTAGCCGTTCTGTAGCACTGCTTGTTTTAACCCATTAAGACCGGGAACGCATCTGTGTCATTGTTATATTTGAAAAATCGTGGAAAATATGTGCAAATCTTTGAATATGTATATACATTTTTAACTAAAATCTTTGCTTCTGGGGGTCCCTGGAACAAAATATTTTGGGGGGATCGCGGCCAAATACAAATAATTTTGGGTGGTCCTTGACATGAAAAAGTTTGAGAACCACTGATATTATAGCAACATAAGTAATAATAGTAATTAAAAAAAACTACAGGATTTAGAAGACATTTGTAGAATCCCCAGAAGCAAAGATTTTAGTTAAAAAATTTCGCTTTAGAAATATATATATTCAATGATTTGCGTTTATTTTTTATTTATTTTTTTTATAGCAGATCTACAAGCTCATAGAGCGGCACTCGGTGCCGCGCAATGAGCTTGCATATCTGCTATTTTTAAATAGCCAAAGAAATCTAAAAATGACATAGATGCGTTACCGGATTGAATGGGTTAACCCATTAAGACCGGGAACGCATACTGTGTATTTTTTTCTTTTTTGGACGGTGAAACCGCCCCTATATGTGAGGTTTGGATATTTGTACAACAAATCCTGCGCTGTGATTGGCCAAAAATGTACCCCGCCTAACCCTGCACCGTGATTGGCCAATCACAGTCTATTCAGGACTGTGATTGGCCAGTGTCACATGACACATGTGCATAGCCCTATATAAGAAACCATAACTTAAAAAAAACAATAAATTAGTTTTTTTAAAGTTATGGTTTCTTCCCACACTTCTTCACTTATTTTTTGTACATGATTGGTTGACTCCATTCAGTATTGTGATTAGCTAGCAAGACACCGCCCACTTCACACAGGGTGTGATGCTTTTGCTATAACTATCATTTTATACTTTGGGCTATTCAAAAATGTAAAAACGTGCTTGTAGATCTACTATTTTTGAAAACTTTTGAACATTTTGTGCAAATCTTTGAATACTTATAACATTTTTAACTCAAATCTTTGCTTCTGGATGTCCCTGGAACAAAATATTTTACAAATGTTTCACGTAAAAAATAAATAAATAGCAGATCTACTGAACAAGCTGATAGCGCGGCACTCTGTGTCGCGCTATGAGCTTGTAGATCTGCTATTTTTGAATAGCCAAATAAATCTAAAATGACACCCATGACAGATGTGTTCCCGGTCTAAATGGGTTAAATATAGGCGATAGAAGATGTGGGAGTGTTGTAAAGATGATGATGATTATGATAATATCTATCAATATTCATGAGAATTATGACTGCTAGAACAAGGACTTGAATAGCCTTTTGCTCAGATTTGAAAGGTAAGTACAGTGAAATAAAAGACCCTACAATAACTTCAGTGAAATAAAAGGCATCACATTAAATGAATTATGATATAAGGGACATTATGCTAATTGCTAAATGCTTGAATGTCTTCCGAGAAGCAAAATTATGCAGCAACCCCAATTAGACAGAACGCTAAACTCAATTCACAGAGAACATGAGAGTCTGGATGTATGCTTCAAGCTCCAAAATATGTATTATAGACTCAAGGTGCATGTAGTTGTGAAAACGGAGTGAAACTGGAAAGACAACGTACAGTACAAATGAATTGTATTGTATTATTAAGTATTAAATAAGCAAGAATATAATGTAAGGCTTAATATAACTGTGAGGTAAGCATTAAGTGCACACACATTGTCCAATCCCATGCTACAATAATCTATAAACACTCAAACCAATGAATATTTATTAGCTGCATAATGCACAGCTCTAATGTTACGCAATCACTTAAATGGCCAACATGACTGTGTTAAATCTTAGCATAAACAATACAACCAAAATCACTTTCACATAAGTTTAACTAATACAGGTCTATGAAGCTGAGTATTAAAGATTTCAAACTTACAGACAATGTTGGAACGACAGCAGAATTACAGCAGATTAGCTTTAAATGCTCTGGTTTTACACAGTTGACTGAAATCTAGCCTTTTGTGACGCGTCATCCCAAAGCCTAGACCACTTGTGCAAGGACGTGCTGGGATTGGCCAGTAGCCACTTTGAGTGGCAGTTGGGGCAAATGCTCTCGCCAAAACATGATTTACGATTTCTGTCTGTATCGGTGCATAACTTGAACGGCGCTGAGTCGGCTCAAGCTAACTTCGGCACACCTCCGTTGCGGTCAAAAACTATACTTTATCGGCCCCAAAAATTGTCTGCAGGTGTTGTAGGCGAGAGGCAGTTCCGTGTGCGCCACAGAAGCAGGGCGTGGTTATAGCACAAGCGATATAGGCTCTGGTATGGGTGCATCCACACATGTACGTCAAGTTGACGCTACGGTCCGCTACGGTCGCAAGCCCTTGTTCCGGTTCCGGCCATTTTTGGCCGTTACTCAATGAAAACCGGAACCCGGATATTCTTTTCAGACGGACGTCGGGACGGAATTTCCGGTTTTAAACTTAACATGGGAGTGATGGGACTTCCGTACGACAACTTGACGTACATGTGTGGATGCACCCTCTGTCGCTTTTGTGACAATGTTATTTTCCCTTCCTGTTTCCTGTCTGGAATGGGAGTTGCCTCATGGGCTGTACCATTTTACGGGGGTGCTCTAGGGGGTGCCAAACAACACACCAGCTCTACCATTACACAGATATACTGTTCGGGTGACAAATGACATGAAAGGATAAACTGTAGCTCAGTGGCTCTCAAACTTTTTCATATCAAGGACCCCCACATTGACACATATTGGCCCGCGGACCCCCATCTGAAAATATATGCCAAGAACCCCCATAAGAGAAGATTTTTACGGCTCTAGCAGGGATTTTCAACCATTTTAATTTCAAGGACCCCCAGTTTGACATGCATTAGGCTACGGACCCCCATTTAATGGCATTTCTATCTCTGCAACCCCAATTTATATTGTAAAATCAATGTTAATGTAACTCTGAGAGTGTACACTCTGTGAGTTACAGACCCAAAAGGGTCAATTTATTTGGTTCCTATTATCATTTAGCTGGGGACCCCTTGTAAGTCCCTCAAGGACCCCTGGGGGTCCCCGGACCCCACTTTGAGAACCAACGCTGTAGCTGACCGGTGGGTAGAAAATAAATGATGACACCACAACATCATTCAAACCAAAATGACAATTAAGGTATACTGATATGATATATTAGAAGATACATATGATTTCTCTCCTCTCCTCTCCTCTCCTCTCCTCTCCTCTCTGTATTTCTATAGGTGAATGTATATGATGAAGGCTCCTACACATGTACCATACAGACCAAACAGCATCCTAAGACCTCACAGGTCTACCTCGTTGTACAAGGTAATGTCTACCTCACTGATTCTCAACCTTTTTCATTTCAAGGACCCCCAGTTTGATATGCAATAGGCCACAGGGGTGGTCTATTTAACTGTGTTCATTTAACTCTGAGACGGTATAAATGGAACCAAATAGACTTCATATTAACTTTTACATTAGCCTGATTAAGAAAATGATTAAATACATGTAATTGTGGCCTGTAGGATGTGTATAAAACGACAGGGGGACAAGTAGTTCAGCTTCATGCTGATTTGTCATTAGCATACATGAGGCATTAGCCAGTTCAAAGCAAGGGCCCAGTATCCGCCTTTGACATTGGTTTTACCCCTGCTGGTGTCAGAAGAAATAACTCTCAATGCAAGCGGATGGGTTTTTGCCGAACTTTAGACTTGATTTTATTACCAGTAATTAACATTGATTATTATTATTAACATTGTCATAAATACTATATGCTTCCAGTCGCTAGTTTAAAGTCTTCTTTCAATCACCATGATATGCGTTTTGGTAAATTATGGTCCCATTTATTTTAAAATTGACGATAAAGTAGGGTATGCTCTAGGAGGGGCGGGATGATTTGATTGACAAGCTACACAACTAATAGCATTCATTCCCCGCTCTTGATTTACAAGCTTCCCAACCAATAGAATTCATTTCAGGTTACCCAGGATATGACGCGATATGACACGATATAGAAAGATGGCGGATTTGAAATTGTTGAAAATAGGCTTCTGTAGAAACCAATGGGGTCACTCTGTCCATTCTTTTTACAGTCTATGGTTCAAATAGATAGTGGTGTTGTTGTTGCAAAAATGTCTCTGTGCAAATCTAATCTTGTAGCATTTAACCCATTCAAACCGGGAACGCATCTCTGTTTTTAGATTAGATTAGATTTCTTCGGGCTATTCAAAAATAACAGATATACAAGCTCATTGCGCGGCAACGAGTGCCGCGCTATGAGCTTGTAGATCTGCGTTTTCTTTTTTAAATAGTGGAACATTTGTGTAAATCTTTGAATATGTATATTTTTAAAGCGAACATTTTCAATGTTCTGGGGATTCTACAAATGTCTTCTAAATCCTTAAACTTGAAAAAGCTATACTATCAGTGGTTCTCAAAAATGATATGTATTTGGCCGTGGACCCCCATCTCAAAATAATTTGTTCCAGGGACCCCCAGAAGTTGTAACAGAGTTAAAAAATACATATATTCAAAGATTTGCCCAAATTTGGACGATTTTTCAAAAATAGCAGATCTACAAGCTCATAGCACGGCACTCTGTGCCACGCTATGAGCTTGTAGATCTGCTATTTTTGAATGGCCAAATAAATATTAAAATGACACAAATGCGTTCCTGGTCTTAAAGGGGTAAGCCCCCTTCAAATGACATTGCAGTGTCCTACACGTGATCAGCAATAGCTCAAATGGAAGTAGAGAGTTGGAGAATAAACAAACTTTTCCAGCACCAACAGAACAGAACATGGAGTACAGGGGGTTTAGTGCCAGAAACAAACCTGGCGAAAGCCCAAAACATTAAACCTGGGAGTCCCATCTGAATACGTGCATTGCACCATGCTTCACTTTATTTACTAGGCTGTGGTATTCATTTAATGTAGTGTTTTAGTGTTGTGGGAACTGGGGGATGTGTGCTGTGACCCAGCACCATGAAACTTTCTTTACACAGACAGGATAAAATACCCAAGAGATCAGCACAGCACACAGAGACACTGCCACGCTGTCACTGTCAGTGTAATTAAAGGTGCAGCAAATATTGTTTAAAACAAAATGTTTGTTTAAGTTTAAGTTTAAAGCTCTATATTGTGTTAGTAATCATTGCAGAGTTTGTTCAGTAACAGGTCTCCCTGTCTCTCCAGCGTTTTAGTAAACAAAAAATTAATGTTCAGGGAGGTTACACATTTCATCCAATCAGGAGGAAGAACCCCAAAGATAATTTATCAGCTTGTGTTCCAGGTACAATTGTGTGTGTGTGTGTGTGTGTGTGTGTGTGTGTGTGTGTGTGTGTGTGTGTGTGTGTGTGTGTGCGTGCGTGCGTGCGTGCGTGCGTGCGTGCGTGCGTGCGTGCCTGTGATTAACATCAATGACTGCTATGGGAATATAGATTTAAAACAAAACAAAAATAAAGATAACCAGCAGCACCTTTAAGCCATTATAAACACTACAGATGTAGCTAAATATGTGAATAGATGTAAATAGTTCACACAAATAGAACACTGTGTTGTTGTGCAGTTAAACATAAAGGAATAATTTCTCATGGCAAAAAAAGAGAACAAGTTTCAATCCGTATTTGAAACTTAAAATAGTTTCTACAAACCCCAAAGTTAAATCTGGTTATTGGTTATTACCACCACCTGCTAGAACAGAAGTGATTGTGTTGTAGACAGACTGTAGGCCTATTATAATTCCCAGCAGATTCATTCTGGCGCTGCAGTTGGGAAAGGTTTATAGAGTCTGTTAGACTTCACTTGTTCGCCTGTTTGTAATGCAGACACAGGGGGACAATTGTTAAGATGCCTTAATGTGAATGGACGTTTACCCTGAAATGCCCTTGCTTGGGAGCATACATTAACTACAATGGCCAGCATATATTGTCCGAAATTGCTGACATTAATTCAAAACCTTTGGCAATAGATCAATACTGATTTGAATCAGCTGACCAAGCGCTACAATCACACTGGTAAAAGAAAGGAAGTAAAGGGTAAAGATATGTAAATGGGGAGAATTCAGGCTGGTGTAAATGTAGACCATCTGTACTGTACATAATACATATACTGTATATGAACACTGTGGGGTCGATGGTATTGATACATCTCTAGAAGGCTCTCCATATCTGGCACCTAGCCAACGCCCCAACATGGACGCTTGTGATCAAATGCACAGAAAAAAACAACAAAACATGCTCATGTGCACATAGCAGTATACGTATACAGTATGTAATGTATACAGTGGAACGTTTTCAGGCCCTTTCAAGTTTCCCACAGTTTGTTGTTTAAGACTATATTTTTCACATCAATCTACACACACTACTCCACAATGACAAGGAAAAAACTGGTTTTGAAAGTATTTAGTAAATCTATTGAAATAGAACAAAGACCGAAATAAGCTATATGTGATGGTGGCCAACTAGGTCACATTTGATTTCCCAGTTATACAAAAAAATGGCCCTTGAGTTGTGATATCTTTTCTTAGCCTTACTGGGTTCACAGCAATAATACTTTGAATTACACCGACACACACACACACACACACACACACACACACAACTTGGACTAACTTAGGTCCAAAGCTTCTCAAGCTGATGAATACAAACGTCCTCCTAGTAGTCAAACTTCACGCCTTGTCTTCGAAAGGTTGGAGCTGCGTGGGGAGGCAGTCAGGCTGAGGGAAGAGACAAAGAATTAAAGCAGGCCAGTAGAGGAACAGGTTCTCAAACTGCTCTGGAGATTTGTCAACTGATCTAGTACTGAAAGCACAGACGTGTGCAATAGCTGTAGGAATTTAATCACTGAGCACGGCTTGAGTGTCCTAATAGGGTGGGCAAACATCAAAGTCAAACCAGCGGTCGAATCACACAGTCGACTTCCCACACAAGAGCCCCATGCAGCCTGGGGGCCACACACACTTCAATGGCATGGCGAGTGTTCATGTTCAATCTAAATGAAATGAACGGTGTAAAACTGGCCTTTATTTAGGAAACCTGTCATGTGTGGTGAACCTGCTGCCACTTGGTGGTACATGAGAGTCCACTGCTTTATCATCCACTGCACCATTTTACTTTGTCTGATCCTGTTGTTTTGTCCAATTATGGTCCCTGTTCCTTTCTTCTTCTTTTCTTCTTTTTTTCTTATATTTTTTGGGGCTTTTTCTGCCTTTTTTATAGGAACTGTAGACTGACAGGAAATGGGGAGAGAGATGGGGGGGGGGGTGACACGCAGCAAAGGTTGTCGGGATCGGGAGTCAATCCCGCGACACGCTGTCAGGTTGGATTACCAGCCTATAGGGGCCCAATTCATGCGCGAAGTTGCTAAACACACTAATATCTGATTTAGGACTAGGCAAGAGGCGTTCCCCCGCAAAAGTTGGTATTCTGGGGCAGCTCCCTTACCCACTAAACACCTGTGCTACCCCTTACATTATGCATAGGTGTGGTTTGGGCATTACAATGATAAAACCAATCACTGTGCCAGAAGCCATTGCCTTTAAGAGAAGACTGCGCTAGCCGTCATCCCCAATCCAATATATGCTCTCCTATCTCCCTGTCTGCACTGTTGACTGGTCTGATTATTATAAGCCACATTGGGCTTGTTTTCCTGCCTGGTCCAATTGGTCACGTATTTGTCGGGCGTTGGGTTGGGCTGGGCTAGGCAACAAAATACAACTTTTTTATTTCTATTTTATCCAAATACATTTTTATATTCATTCATATTGTGTTCACAATAAGCAACTTGTCATATTAGTCAGATCCAGAATAGTATATGAAAGCCATTTAAAACATTTATACTATTGGAATCTTACACATCTGCTCCCAAATAATTAATTAGGCCTACATCATGTTGCGCTGTGAGCAGCGAGACGAGAACGCTCCTCCAGCTGGCCGGGCCATATGGCTATAAATTGGCCAGTTTCAGGAAAGGTCGACAGCTTGGAGATCTGTTATTTTGGGCACATAAACAATGAGACGCAACGGAGTATACAACACTAAGCATTTTGGAAACCAAATGTAAGGTCTGTAACATTACATTACGTGGTCAACAACATAGACATTTAACTTGCTTGTCAGTGGTTCTCAACCTGTAGGTCGCGACCACAACGGAGCTCCCAACGCCTCGCGAGTCGGATAAGGATAAGGATAATTCCTTTTAACAGGACGTTCATGAAAGTCCTTGCAGGCTTGTTTCCAATGAGGGCCTGTGAGCAATTAGGGGTTAAGAGTCTTGCTCAGGGACAAATTTCATTTCATCGACTCATATGCTGGCGTGGCCTGGAATGGTACCTGGGGCAACCAGGGCCTCTGGCTCCCTAGGCGGGCTCACTAACCACTCAGCTATGGCCGCCCCACTAGTCCCCCCACCAGTCAAACAAAATGGGGGGGGTCCCCAGTTCAAATATGGTTATTTTGGGGGGTCGATGGCCTGAAAAGATTGAGAACCCCTGCTTTAATGCAGTAAACATGAACGTAGCGTTGGGGGATATAATAATAATATAATATATATAATATATAATACAATATTCACCGCAGCTGGGTTTAACGAGACAGCAGCGCAAAATGAAAATGCGATGTTTCCTAAACGTGCTGTCACAGATGATCCGATCATCTTATAAAAAATGTAAGTATATGCCAAGATAACTGAGACTATATAGCTGATGCTGAGTTAAACATATTTGTTTAATTTCGATGTTTTTATATTTAAACTTTATGATGAACACAGCAGCTTTTTTTGTTGTTGTCTTTTTCTTCTTTTGAGCAGTTTTGGTGTTTTCTTTATTTCTTTATTTGCACCACTGCTCGCCTTGGACACTTGTTTTATTTTGTATTGTTATTATTGAACTTTGAATCCTGTTGTTTAATGACTTCTCCCATGAAGGAAAGGATTCCAAATAAGCCTGACATTCTAACTCACTCTGACTTTATTTTCAGGGATATAAAAGGGACTGGGGATGGGTTAGAGGAGATGAGTGTTAAAGTAAAACTAATGTTTTGATTTGATTGTGAAGTGAATGTTTGGACCTGCAGGAAGAGTAGCCTTCATTGTGGTGAGGACTAATGGGGATCCGTAATAAACAATAAACATTACCCATTAGAAGACCTGGACACTGTCATACCCATTAAAAAACCCAGGACAGTGTCAAACCCATTAACCCATTTTGGGCGGGAACCCCTTTTTGTAACTATACCTTTCAGGCCGGGAACCCCTTTTGGGTTCCTATTGCTATGTACAGTAGCCTATATAGCAACATAATGTTTTGGTAATTTTTGAATAAATATTTGAAGTTTTTCAGAAAACTTAGGTCAGGATTTAGAAGGCGTTTTTAGAATCGGCCTCCGGTCTAAATGGGTTAAAAGACCGAGGACACTGTCATATCCATTAAAAGACCGAGGACAGTGTCATATCCATTAGAAGAGGAAGACGGGGTAACAATGATGCCACAGACATTGATTTAATGGTTTTATCTAATGTTTTGTTTGTTTGTTTATCACACTGAGCAGAAGCTAAGGCACTAGGTTTCGCCCACACAGCATGGAGTTCAGCAGAGGAGTTAAAGGAGGCTACAATGATATAAGAGCAGAGAATGGGACTTATGGGGCAGTAGGAAGAAAGCAACAGAATCGATGTTTGGCTCTAACTGTCACATTATCAGTGACACATGAGAGTACTGACACAAACTCAGGGAGTTAAGTGGGACATTACAACGATCAAGCGCCGCATAATCGGACACAATGGATTGTGGGAGAAAAAGAGGCAATTTGCTGCCACAGAGCCCACAGCGGAAACATCAATTCCCATATGACATGAATGGTTTTCAATGGATCATATCTTTAGTTCATAACCAGATGAAAAGACAGGGTTTGCCTGAATACACTGCTGTTTATAAAATGATACCCGGACAGAATATATCAGTTTGGACAGAATATATCAGTTTGGCTGATATATTGGCCATTATTGCCTATTATTTGACTTTTTCTGATGATCAGTATCAGCAATTGTGCAGCAGATGTGTCCAGATTTTTAACCACTTTCAACCTTGCGTCCCTAGTTTGGGTATATGTCATCATCGGCAATTGTTTTATAATTTGAATAAGGCTCAAGTGGTTAAATAAAATGCATTTAATAAAAAAACATTGGTAATCAGTGGTCTAGGAGCTTGTAGACCTGCTATTTTTAAGTATATATCAATCACAGCAATTCAGATGTACACAGGCATTTGGTCCATGAGTGTCATTTGGCATTGTATGTCCATGGCCTCCTGGCCGTAGCTGTGGAGAAAACCAGTCCTATGTGAGATGGCCTGCTGCTGGTTCAGCCAATGAATGAGCACACAACCTCTAATGTTCTGCACTGTGGAACACAGCTCAAGGACCTGAGATTTAGTCATCCCCAGTGGTGTAAAGTAACTAAATACATTTACTCAGTACTGTACTTAAGTACACATTTTAGGTACTTTTACTTTACTGGAGTGTTTCCAATCGTCTATACTTTTACTCCTACTCCACTATATATCAGAGGCAAATATTGCACTTTTACTCCACTACAATTATTTGAAAACTCTAATTACTACTTTGCAGATATACATTATTACATTTTATTAAACGGCTTGGTTGAATGCTCGATTCTGATTGGTCAGTCATCGGTCATTATTTCTGGATAATGACCGATGATAATGACCGGTGAGACCGACGAGGACACTGTGTAATCAGAGACTCAGAACACCTGCTCATATCAACCTGCGCTGCTTGGTTTTATGCTTTATCCAACATGACAGCCATGTAAACAAACAACCAATGTCATTTACAACTAAACGTTGCTCTCAAGAATGTTTTTGAAAACATTTGAAGTGAGAAATAGACGATGCAATAACCGAAAAGTGATTCTATTTGATCCACTGCACTTCCTTGTTTATCGTGGCTCAACAACGGGGGAAATACCAAAACGCTCGCCCCAAAACACAGTCGCCCCGGGGCAAATCCGGCGGTATTACAGGCAAATCGGCAGTATATAGAATGGGGGGCGAGTGTGTTTTGGGGCAAGTTTTTATTTATTTTGTCATTTGTTTTCCGAGGCGAACTTGTCCGCTCAGCCCAATACTTATGAATACTTTCATTGCCGTAAGCAAGGAAATACTTCGTTTTGTTGTTACTTTTGGGTAAATTTATTTACGTATTTATTAAGTAGCCGTGTAATAAGCGGGCTTCGCTGGGCCTCGGTGGTTAATCGCCCTGTCGGGTTTTAAATTTCAATAATGACTACCTCCCCATGCATTATCCCTTGCATAAATCATACATCAACCACTTTAGCCCTATTTTATACCTATAGGCTATTTGAAAATAGCCGATCTACAAACTCACAACGCGTCGCGACGCGTTGTGAGCTTGTATATCTGCTATTTTCAAACATTTTAGTACTTTTACTTTTGGTGCTTTAAAGGGATATTTCACTTTAAAAAAACTTTTGCTAATTTTATCGTCTACTCAGGCTTTTGTGAGCCCCCCAGACCGTTTTTAAGTTGCTTGATTCATTATTTAGATATTTGATATACATTTTATCAGACACGCCCCCTTCCTATACAAACCCATTATAACTTCAAACTTCATTTTTAACCTGTTAGATTCGTCAAAAACACCCGTCCTTGGTTCTGCTGACTCACCCTGCCCTACTAATACGCGAGGGGGCCGTGTTTTTTCGATAACTTTTTTCATTTATTTTTTATATTTTTTGGGGAAAATGAAAAAAATTAAATACATTAAAAAAATTAAATAAAATAAATGAAAAAAGTAAAGTAAAGTAAATTTTGAATTCTGGACTTTTACTAGAAACAGAGTATTTTTATATTGCGGTATTGGTACTTTTACTTAAGTAAAGAATTTGAGTACTTTTCCCACCACCCACACACACACACACACACACACACACACACACACACACACACACACACACACACACACACACACACACACACACACACACACACACACACACACACACACACACACACACACACACACACACACACGCACACACCTTCTCGCTTCCCACATGTTCCTGTCTGACTTTGTCTCTAATAAGAAACTGTCCCTTGTGTTTAGTTTTCCATTAACACTCATCTCCTCTAACGCTTCCCCAGTCCCTTTTATATCCCTGAAAATAAAGTCAGAGTGAGTTAGAATGTCAGGCAGTGATGTCTGGGGGAAGCTCTGATTAAAGCTCACTGAATGCCAGGATGAGCAACAACCTGTCCTCCTCGTGGTGCCTTCAGTGTAAACAACACACACACACACACACACATGCACACACACGCGCACACACGCACACACACCCGTTCTTTTCTCCCCAATTTAGTCATTATGTCAATTCATTCCTCCCCACACACGTTTGTGTTGTCACTGCTGTTGTATCCTACTGACTCACCTGCCAGTGAGGAGCCCCCATCGGGAGGACGTGATTGATTGATTGATTGAATCTTGTATTATGCATAATGTAAAAACAGCACAAGTACAGTTAATGACATTTTGACTAAAAGGTCCGTCCAAATAAATTCTTGCGGTCTTGTTTCCATTGATAAATAACACCCTCCCCGCCCAGCTGTTTCCCTCCCCCGAACACGGACCAATAGTGTTTGTATAGATGCTCGAAAACGCCGAATGCACAGCGGTGGATTAAAACTCACAACCTCTGTGTTTTTTTTTTTTTTTTTAAGCAATATATATATTTTTTTAAAAGCAATTTTTGCTACCTTTGAAAAATGTGGTGGTTAAGTGGTTATATGTTTCTGTGGGCTTTATATATATTGCACCAATGCAAAGTATAAACAAGTGCTTGTGACTAATAACCCCATTGGATCCATTGGAACAATTTCCTGAAAAGTAATTGTTTTGGAAATACATGGTTTCAACCCGACAGCGACGATAACAAAGTAAAAGAAAAGGTTCCAGACCTCTCTCCTTTAATCTTCTTAACCCATTAACACCGGGAACGCATCTGTGTAACCAGTTAAACCATTAGTTTTATACTTTGGGCTATTCAAAAATAGCTGATATACAAGCTCATAGCGCGGCACCGAGTGCCGTGCTATGAGCTTGTAGATCTGCTATTTTTGAAAATGTGTGAAAATCTTTGAATATGTATATTTTTAAACATTCTAAACTCAAATCTGTGCTTCTGGGGGGTCCCTGGAACAACATATTTTGAGATGGTGGTCCGCGGCCAAATCATATCATTTTGGGGGTCCTTGACATGAAAAGATCATGAAGAGATCCACTGATTATAGCAAGTTTTTTCAAAAAACTGTCGGGATTTAGAAGACATTGTAGAATCCCCCAGAAGCAAAGATTTGAGTTACAAATGTTCAGCTTTAAAAAATATATATATATATATTCAAAGATTTGAACACGTTTTTTCAAAAAAAGAAGATCTGCAAGCTCGTAGCGCGACACTTGGTGCCGCGCTACGAGCTTGTAGATCTGCTATTTTTGAATAGCCAAAAAATTACACAGATTGAATAGCCAAAAAATTACACAGATTCTTCCCCCGGTCTTAAAGGGTTAATGGCCGGTGGAGCAGGTGCCCTCATGCATTTAAATGGGGACATCATCCCAACGGCCTGGCGTCACACATGGCAGGCCGGGGCCATCGACGGAGCTTGCAGGTGAGACGGTCTGGTCGTATTTCACCAGGCTAAGCGGGCGCGACTCCGCAGCCATTAACCTATTCAATCCGGGAACGCATACTGTGTAATAATAATTTTTGTTCTTTTTAGAGCTATAACAATTATTTTATACTTTGGGCTATTCAAAAATAGCAGATCTGCACGCTCAGCTACGAGCTTGTAGATCTGCTATTTATTCATTTTTTATCAAATCTTTTTTTTTAAAAGCTAACATTTGTAACTCAAATCTTTGCTTCATGGGGGTCCCTGGAACAGATGGGGGTCCATGGCCTAATACATTATCTAAAAATGATTTCTAAATCCTAACAGTATGTTGCTATATCCGTGGTGTTCCAACTTTTCCATGTCAAGGACCCCAAAAATGATACGTATTGGGCCGTGGAACCCCATCTAAAAATATGTTGTTCCAGGGACTCCAAGAAGCAAAGATTTGAGTTACAAATGTTCGCATATATATATAAATATTTCAAAGATTTGCACAAATATTCCACGATTAAAAAAAAAATAGCAGATCTACAAGCTCATAGCGCGGCACTCACGAAATGAGCTTGTATATCTGCTATTTTTAAATAGCCCAAAGACATCTTAAAATGACACAGATGCGTTCCCAGTTTTAATGGGTTAATCCATTCATACATACATAGCGTATATGGTAGAGATGATGTCCTCTCTGTCCTTGCTCTACTCCTCAACACTCTCATCTCTGATATAAGGAGGAACATCACTTCTGCCCTCCCTTCAACCCCTGTGTCCGCCCTCCTCTCCACGCTCTGTCATCCAGACCCGTCAAAGCAGATAGACTAGTGGCTTTATGGCTGATAGAAACGGCTGTGAGGTGGGATTGAGGAACGGGGTTAAAAACTCTTTGTCTTTTAGATACGGTGATATGACTATACTTAAAGTACCAAAAGTAAAAGTACTAAAATGTTTGAAAATAGCAGATCTAAAAGCTCACTCTTGCACTCCACCACAGCAATCCATCTCCCAGGTCGTGTGTGTGTGTCCCAGCAGCTGCATGCGGTTCTGTTACGTGTGTTCAACTGTTGTCTTATGGAGGTTTCTAGCTGAGTGTGTCAGCCTGGTGATCTCTCTTCTCTGCCAGCTGTTACACACATACACATCTGTTCCACACACCTTGCACTGCTAAGAGCAACAGACTGGCTGAGGTGGATCCGGTTCTGGTACCTGATCTAACTATACAGTAATGTTTGGATTCTTTGGAACTATACAGTATAGTGTTTGGATTCTTTGGAACCTTACAGGGTAGCACTTTAAACGAACGTCCCATTAACAAACATTAATTAACAGTTAATAAACAACTTATTAACAGTTAATAAACTACTTATAAGATAGTTATTAACCTTATTCTGTGTTTATAAACGTTTATAAAGCCTTGAACGTCCTATTAACAAACATTAATTAACAAATAATAGACAACTTATTAAATACTTATTAACAGTTAATAAACTACTTATAAGATAGTTACTAACCTTATTCTGTGTTTATAAACGTTTATAATGCATTGAACGTCCTATTAACAAACATGCATTAACAAATAATAGACAACTTATTAAATACTTATTAACAGTTAATAAACAACTTATAAGATAGTTATTAACCTTATTCTGTGTTTATAAACATTTATAAAGCATTATAAATACTATTAACACAACACTTATTAACAATAAATAAACAACTTGACAACAAGATGCTTATAAACCTTAATATTTGTTTATAACTATCTTATAAGTAGTTTATTAACTGTTAATAAGTATTTAATAAGTTGTGTATTAACTGTTAATTAATGTTTGTTAATAGGACGTTCAATGCTTTATAAATGTTTATAAACACAGAATAAGGTTAATAACTATCTTATAAGTAGATTATTAACTGTTAATAACTATTTAATAAGTTGTTTATTAACTGTTAATTAATGTTTGTTAATAGGACGTTCGTTTAAAGTGCTACCGTCTGGAACTATACAGTAGCTTTTGGAACTATACAGTAGCGTTTGGAACTCTACAGTAATGTTTGGAACTATACAGTAGCTTTTGGAACTATACAGTAGCTTTTGGAACTATACAGTAGTGTTTGGAACAATACAGTAATGTTTGGAACTCTACAGTAATGTCTGGAACTATACAGTAGCTTTTGGAACTATACAGTAGCGTTTGGAACTCTACAGTAATGTTTGGAACTATACAGTAGCTTTTGGAACTATAAAGTAATGTTTGGAACTCTACAGTAATGTTTGGAACTATACAGTAATGTTTGGAACTATACAGTAATGTTTGGAACTATACAATAATGTTTGGAACTATACAATAATGTTTGGAACTATACAGTTATGTTTGGAACTATACAGTAGCTTTTGGAACTATACAGTAATGTTTGGATTCTTTGGAATTATACAGCGGTGTTTGGAACTATACAGTTATGTTTGGAACTATACAGTAATATTTGGAACTATACAGTTATGTTTGGAACTATACAGTGGTGTTTGGAACTATACAGTAATGTTTGGAACTATACAGTGGTGTTTGGAACTATACAGTGGTGTTTGGAACTATAGAGTAATGTTTGGAACTATACAGGGGTGTTTGGAACTATACAGTGGTGTTTGGAACTATACAGTTATGTTTGGAACTATATAAAAGCATTTGGAACTATACAGTAATGTTTGGAACTATACAGTAGCATATGGAACTATACAGTTATGTTTGGAACTATACAGTGGTGTTTGGAACTATACAGTTATTTTTGGAACTATATAAAAGCATTTGGAACTATACAGTAATGTTTGGAACTATACAGTAGCATATGGAACTATACAGTAATGTACAGTTATGTACAGTTATGTTTGGAACTACTACAGTAATGTATACAGTAGTGTTTTAAACTATACAATAGTGTTTGGAACTATGCAATAATGCTCAGAACTATACAGTAGTGTTGGGAACTATTGGTCACCCAAGTGTTACTTTCGCACTCTTCATGTTCTTATTGTTAAACAAATCCAAATCTTAAGGTTAGCAAGTCACTGAATGATGATTTATCCCTGGACTTTGAACCTGCCGACCTTATATTGTGGGCATGTCATAATGTAGACAAGGGGACAGTGGCTCAGGAGGTAGAGAATGGGAATTGGAGTGTTCCCTGTTGGAGAGTGGTCATACTGTACATAAAACAGCACAGGTTTGAGCCCCGTATCATGCATTGTGCACATCACCAACACATGTGTCACATCTACAGTAAGTGCACTGAGCTGCCGTGAGAAAGATAGTGAACCAGCAGCCTTTATGCAGCGCTTGAAGTAACTAAGTACATTTACTCAAGTACTGTACTTAAATACCATTTTGAGGATGTTTTACTTCACTGGAGTATTTCAAATTTTCAATAATTTTACTTCTATTCCACTACAATAAATATTGTACTTTTACTCCACTACAATTATTTGAACATGTTAGTTACTACATTTAGTTACTTTGTAGATGAAGATTATTATTACAAAACATACATTAACCACTTCAGTCCTATATATAATTTGAAATAGCCGATCTACAAGCTCACAACGCGTCCTCACCTCATCAGTCAACCTCACACTGTGATTTGTTCCATCCAGTACAATTTAAAGCATTTCAAATGGACATCGCTTAGAGGTAATCATATGCTAATGCAATCACACTATTCTCCATTTACTCCTCTGAAGTAACAACTACATCTAATGGATTACAGTATAACTCTTGTCGCCGGAGTTGCATCTTGACAATCCACCAGAGAAATGCACAGCCAGCAGCAAATAAATGACCCTGTGTGGTGTTGTAGAATCACATAAAACTGCCAGCAGGGTCAGATCAAGCCTGATTAAACAATTTGTCGCCTCACTTTATCATCCGTCCCGCCGATCACGAACAACAACACACACTTTGCCGCCAACCCTTGATATTAGGAAGGGAAAAGGTTACATGTGAGAACACACGCATGCATGCACACGCTTAAACATTAACTCATTCACTGCCAGACGTATTTCTGGCTGTTTGCCCACTGCCAGCGATTCTGCCAGAGAAAAAAAGATTCCAACCGCGACCGCCCTTGCCTTTTAAAAGCACGTTGAAAAAAGCATGTCTCGCCAAATGCAGGGCAAAACAAGTCAACTCAAGATACGGCTGTTTTCAGGAAAACGCTAAACAGGAAGTGGAGGAGGCGGAAATCTTCGGATGACGTGATCTCCGGATCCTTGTGAGATGAGAATGAAAATGGTCACTCGGGTGATAGAGAGCAGCTCTTCATTTTCTTTCACCTATACTACGACACCCCGTGAGTGTAATGAACCGATCTCCGTGAGGACGGCGGTCACAGAGAATATTCCATGATTTTTCAAAGGTACAGTAAAATCGCTCGTTTTCGCTGGCAGCAGTGGCACACTATTACACTATTACTCTGGCAGTCAAAGAGTTCATTGGAACCCGGGACTGGTGTTAAAAGCTGGGCTGATGTCAATAATAAATAACAGCCTAGCATATCCTCTCCCCATTGTTGTGGAGGTGGGAGATGGTGGCATGCAGAACCACCAAGGTGCTGGGGAGAGAGGAGCAGATGTGTAGTCTTTAACCATCCTCTCAAAGTACTTTATGGCCAGTGAGGACAGTGCATATGAGTTGCAATCATTCAGGGCGGATGGGTGTGTGTGAGCAGGCTCGCAGGTCTGTGTGGCCACACCACATCCATCCAGTTGTTGTCCAGTCATTAGCATCAGAGTGACAGTGTGACACTCATGCCATTCAGGCATTTGGCCTGTATACTGAAATAAAGGAGCTCTGCTCCTCAGCTGTGGTTAAAGAGTTAATGGATGATCACCACAGAGGTTGCAAGAGGTCTCCACTATGAAGACGGTCTGAATAGTTAATGAACACACACACGCACACACACACGCACATGCACACGCGCACGGACAAGCGCACGCACACACACACGCACGCACGTGCACACGCGTGCACTTGAACAATAAGATAGTGTGCTCTATTGGTCCATTTCCGTAGGCACTAATGCTGACCTGTGGCAATACAGTCCAGTTTGATGTGTTTACAGAGACTCCAGTAAAGTTGTAGGAAAGCATTCCGTTTTCATAAGAAGTTTTACTGATACTGAGGGATGATACTATAATGATACGGTTATCTAGCTCTGGTCCATAGCGTTAGAAGTAGTTCTCCTTAACACTATGGTACTTTCGATTCTTTCCCCTCGCACCGCGGTAGCGCAGCCTCTCGTCTGTAGTAAAAAATAAAAATACTTTTACTTTATTGGAGTATTTCCAATTGTCTGTACTTGTCTTACTTCTACTCCACTACATCTCAGAGGCAAATATTGTACTTTTACTCCACTACAATTATTTGAAAACTTTAGTTTATTTACTTTGCAGATATAAATGATTACATTAAAGAACATACATTAACCACTTTAGCCGTATTTTATACCTAGACTATTTGAAAATAGCAGATCTCTCTCTCTCAGTCGTCCTCAGACGAGCTTCCATCGGAGTCTCCAATCCTTCCGATTCTCCATACACCCGGCCAGCTCCGAAGAGCTTTCAGCTCCCACATCCTTCTTCAGGACGTCCACATACGTTAGCGCGGAACGTCCTCGCGATCGATGCCCGCACGTTGGTTCCCACAGGACCAGCCTGCTGGCCGGGAGCTCCCGATGTCTGTGGCAGTGGCCGGCCAGTCTCATCCTCCTGACTGCTACCTTCTTGCTGAGCCTCGGCAGTTGCCCGTACAGGTCCTTGTTGGTAATGTGGATGTTCTGGTCCACATTCAGAACAGTTCGTAGCATTCTGGTGTAGCACCCATCCAGGGACTTCTACAGGGTGGGTGTCAGGGTCCAGCTTTCGCAGCCATACAGGAGGACAGACTCCACAGTGGCGTGGAATAGGCTTAGCTTTATGTGTCGAGGGAGATTCGAGCACCATACACTTGACATACCGTTCAGGGCCCTCCACGCTAGTGCCTTCCTGACCTTAACGTCCTGTTCTGTGGAGTTCACCCAGGAACCCAGGTATTTGAAGTCATTGACCTCTCGCAGAGCTTTGCCATCTGATGTTGTAATCGGCGGATGGTCCATGTTGATGTTATAGGTGATTACCTCAGTCTTCTTTGCATTCAGTCTGAGGCCAACCTTAGCACATTCCACCTCCACTCTGTTCAGGAGTTCCTGTGTCTGCTCCACGCGGTCAGACACCAGGCAGATGTCATCTGCGTAGTCTAGGTCTGCCAGGGCTATAGCAGGGTTTCTTCTAGACTTCCTTGGTGTAATTATTGTAATTGTGAAGCCAAGCTCCTGCTCCCGCCCGTTGATGGCTTTCCTGAGCGCGTAGTCCAGAGCTATGACAAAGAGGAAGGGGGCAAGAGTGTCTCCCTGCTGCACCCCTGCTAGGATTTGGAACTCCTCGCTGATGCCATCTGGGGTTACCACCTTGGCTCTTGTGCCCTTGTACATGGCCTCTATGGCCCGGAGTAGATTCGGGGGGACCCCGTAAGCCTTGAGGATTTTCAGCATTATGCCTCTGTCTATTGAATCAAAAGCCTTTCTGAAGTCAATAAAACACAGCACTGCTGTCAAGTTGTTCTTCTTCACCTCCTCGATGATCCTCCTTAAGGCCAGGATCTGGCCTACGGTGGTCCTTCCCTTTCTGAAGCCATTTTGGTTGTCCCTCAGGTGTGGGTCAATGGCGTCCCTAATCTGGTTTAGTATCATGCGGTTGTACATCTTTGCTATGACACAGGTCAGGCTAATGCCACGATAATTGTCTGGCTTAGACAGATCTCCAGATTTTGGAACCGGGATAATGTTAGAGAGGGACCATATGTCGGGCTTGATGTTATCTATCAGAGCCTGGTTGCAGATCTCCAGTATGATGTTGTCGAGATCACAGTTTTTAGGGACTTCTGGGGGATACCGTCCGGCCCGGGACTTTTTCCTTGCTTCAGGGTGGACTTCACTGTGGCAAACTCCGTAGCTGTAAAGGGGCCATCGTCAATTTCAAGATTTGTGAGGACTGCAGGTATCTCTTCCTCATCTCTGTCCCCTGTTGGGTGGGTACCCAGGAGATCCCGGAAGTGGGTGAACCAGGAGGTCACTCTCTCTTCTGGGCTGCAGCCTGCCAACTGTCCCTCTCTCGCCCTCTTGCGCCCAGTCATCTCGTTTATGACCTTCCATGACTCCTTGTATCTCTGTTCGCCATGTTCTGCCTCCACCCTCTTCACCTTCTCCAACATCTCCTTCCCTACATCTCCTAGATCTACAAGCGCACAACACGTTGCATCGCGACGCGTTGTGAGCGTGTAGATCTGCAATTTTCAAACATTTATGTACTTGTACTTTTGGTACTTTAAGTATATTTTGATACCAATACTTTTGTACTTTTACTCTTTTTGAAATTCAAATTTTGAATTCCGGACTTTTAGCCTACTTGTAACAGAGTACTACGTTGCAGTATTGATACTTTTACTTGAGTAAAACATTTGAGTACTACACTGCAGTAGTGTATGAAATGGAATCATGTCTAGATCAAAGGACAGAGCTAACAACAGCAGTGGATGCAGACGAGACATAGGAAACACTGATGTACAAACCAAGCGTATATAGAACCTTGGAGGTGTCTTGTCTGTGATATCATGAGCCTGTAAATCCTGTGCTTTGAATACAAACAAAACAAAACTCATCTTTCCTTGGAAAGGCTGTCAGGTTAGCTTTAAGATAAGAATCATAACTTATTGAATATATAAACAGGCACATTTTTCAAAAAGGCAGATTGTGATAGCAAAAAAAAAGAAAGAAAAGGAAAAAAAGTACCATGCGTTGCATTTGTTCTTTTCTGTGAGCCTGGCTGGGCTGGAGGTGTGTGTGTGTGTGTGTGTGTGTGTGTGTGTGTGTGTGTGTGTGTGTGTGTGTGTGTGTGTGTGCGTGTGCGTGCGTGCGTGTGGGTGTGCGTGCGCGCTTGTGCGTTTGTGCGCTGTGAGACTCATCTGCTCAATAATTGTGGCCATGTCTCTCTAACCCTCTGCACAGGAAAATGACTCAATGTCACTTTGACATTGATTTCCAGTGGTGGAAAAAGTACTCAAATGTATTACTTAAGTATCAATACTGCAATGTAGAAATACTCTGTTACGAGTGAAAGGCCTTAGTTCAAAATGTTACTTGAGTAAAAGTACAAAAGTATTGGCATCAAAATATACTTAAGTACCAAAAGTAAAAGTACTAAAATGTTTGAAAATAGCAGAGCTACAAGCTCACCGTTGTGAGCTTGTAGATCTGCTATGTTCAAGTAAAGTACAAATACCTCAAATGTACTTACTTTACACCACTGGTGTGTGTGTGTGTGTGTGTGTGTGTGTGTGTGTGTGTGTGTGTGTGTGTGTGTGTGTGTGTGTGTGTGCGCGTGTGCGTGCGTGTACACGTGCACGTGTGCGCGCGCGCGTGCGTGTGTGTGTGCGCGTGTGTGTGAAAGTGAAAGTGAATCAATGTCACTTTGACATTGATTTGACATTGCGATCCTCTCCTGAAAGTTGAAGTGTTCGCTGCTTGTTCTCTGTGGCCCATTTCCATAGCATGACACAAAGGGTAAATCTCGAAAAAAATGCTTCATATGGACCCTAATAAAGCCGACATACTGTACCTGAAACAACAACTTGGGGGCAACACAATGGCTGTAATGGAATAATAAAGATCCTCTCTTCGATACCAAAGAAAATACGGTTTTGATATTGTTCGTTATCTGGCTCATAAAGCAGCACTTTATATGGTAGTTGAAACTAATGCAGCACAAACGGACCCTGAGAGGATGAATTGCAAAGCCGTTCATCTTGGTTTTATTACCCCGATGATGCTTAAAGCGAGGATAAGGTGTGAGAGCTGTGAGAATAACACCTGCTGCCCCGTTTGCACGTTCTACTAAAAAGGATAATTTCATCCTCAATACATCTGGCCTCTACACCATGTAACACCACCGCTGTGTGTTGGTGTGTTCATGCACTCATCCACACAGCAGTGGGATATTATTTTTATCTGAGTGGGAACAGCAGTTTGTGAGATGACAGAGAAGCAGTGTGTGTGAACAGACAGACACATGGAGGAGGAGATGGATAGAAGAATATCCTCTCTGTTCTGCTGTAACTCAGTCACTACAGACTTATCGATGATGAGACCTGAGCCATCCTTTCTTACTCTCAAACGAGACGAGCGGATGCGGTCAGGATTGTTTGTGTCCAATATTAGACGCATTGCATGCGTTTATCCGCATCGCAGATTGTAATCGGCAAACGGCTCAGATGTACCACAAATGCCAGATACGTGAGAAGGCGAGACAAACTGCGTGATATCGACAGAAAGCACCATAACACGTTGGCAATAGAAAGTATGGAACCGTGTCATATTTTTGGCATTTGTTGTATTTGTGTGTCAGATCAGGTAGATCTGAAGCAAAGCAAGTGGTGTGGAAATCCCGTGGCACCGTTGTCAGTTAACCAATCAGAGTGTGTTAATCCAGCTGTCGTTAGGCTGGCAGGGAAACGATAAGTGTGTTACTTTAAAACCATTGTTGTTCTGTGGGCAACTTCCTCAGGTTTTCAGGAAAGAAAATATCTGTGGGCAGTCCTGATGCAGAGCCGTCTGGGAGAAATGCGAGGCCCTGTGCGAGATCAGCGGGAGCATCAATGTGCCCCGTTTTTAAATTAACGTATTATTATTTTTGCCCTCAAAACATTAAGTCGGGTGTCATGTTAACCCCATATTAAATTCTGCTGGTTTAGCTCTTCTTAACAAAACTAAAATAAACTCCCAATGAATTAAATTGTAAGCTACCATGAATTATTGTATTTTTAAACAAAATATAACACAACATACTTTTTTTTTTATCACCTTTTAACAACCTTTTTAACTTTTAAATACTATGTATTTATTCTTGCCTGTGTCCATCAAGTCGGACCCGTTTTCACTCACAGCCCTGCTGCTGCTGCTGCTGCTAGGCATAGCACCTTCCTCCTGAATAGGGGCCTCGCGCTCCTCATCCTCCTCTTCACTGGTCGTCAAGACCGTCAACTTGGGCTGGCTGCTGCAGCTGCTGCTGCTGCTGCTATGAACTGCATCTTCCTCCTCATCTTCAAAAAACGCACGCAGACAGTCATGCATAGCATACTGGGTACAGCGACGTCAGCAAGGATACATGCAAATTACTATTCGACAAATGTAAGCAAAACTAGATTTTAGGTCTGGGATGGACTCTTAATAAACGTGATTCTGTTCACTTTTATATATAAAAAAAAAAACTGCTTGGCGCGAGGCCCCCCAAGTGCGAGGCCCTGTGCGACCGCACCGTTCGCACTACCCTAGTGGCGGCTCTGTGCTGACGCAGACGTACGTCAATGCACTCCCACACACAAACAACGCATCCACGTTCCTCCCTAATTACTCTCAGGCAGTCACTCTCTCCTCTATCTTTCCCCTCTCTCTTCCCCCCCGCTCTCTCTCTCTCTCTCTCTCTCTCTCTCTCTCTCTCTCTCTCTCTCTCTCTCTCTCTCTCTCTCTCTCTCCAAACACATCTGAGACTTTGAAGTTTGCAATGAGTTCAGTTGCGTCTTTATGATGCTGCTCTCTCTCCACTCATCTTTTTTCATGAGGCACATTAGATCTAACGTTTAAATAAGATGACTAATCTGTAAGGAGAGAATGTCCAGGAGAAAGCTGTCAAGCCTAAAGAAGCCAGTACAACCATCTACTTCATAATAACCCAATTATTGGTGATTCCATGAACAGTCGAGCAGCTCAAGCCACCGTCAGTTAAGAAATGGATAAATGTGTGCGTGCGTGCGTGCGTGCGTGAGTGCGTGAGTGCGTGTGTGTTTGTTTGTTTGAGTGGCATGTCCAAAAAGTGTGTGTGTTTATCCCTCTATCCCAAGGGCCCAGCATCCACCTTTGAAATTGAGTCTGTATAGGAATTGACAGTTTATATGAAGGGCCTGTAGTTTCACTCTTTTCCCCTTGCTGGTGTCGGAAGAAATAACTCTCAATGCAAGTGGGTGGGTTTAGACTAGATTTTCTTACCTTAATAAACATTGTCATAAATACTATATGCTTCTAGTCGCTAGTTTAAAGTCTTCTTTCAATCACCATGACGTGCGTTTTGGTAAATTATGGTTCCATTTATTTTAAAATTGATGAGGAAGTAGGGTATGCTCTAGGTGGGGCGTGGCTACCTTGTGATACTTTGATTGATAAGCTACACAACCAATGTGTCTGGTTCCAACCAATAGCATTCATTTACGGGTGTTTAGGATATGACGCGATATGACACTATATAGAAAGATGGCGGTTTTGAAATTGTTGAAAAATAGGCTTCATTTACGGTCTGTAGAGTCTATGGGCGTGACGTTGTCCATTCTTTTTTTTTTACAGTCTATGCTCTATCCCCCCTTTCCCTCATTGTTCTGACTCCATTAATATTCTGTCCTTTCTGCTGCTCTGTTTGCTGTACTGACTGAACCTACAGTATGGAGCCACATGCTGTGAGAAAGAGAGCTTGCTCTCAACAGTTTTCCCTGAATAGATATAGGTCAAAGAAGAAAGAAAGAAAGAAAAACAAAAAGAAAGAAAATAGTCTGTCTGAGAGTTAAACATCTGCTCCTGTCACCTCAGTGTGTGTGTGTGTGTGTGTGTGTGTGGGGGGGGGGGGGGGATTGTATTTTTTATATACAAATCATTGCTTCTGGGGGTCCCTGGCAAAACGTATTTTCAGGTGGGGGTCCGCGGCCACATACATATCAATTTGGGGGTCCTTGGCAGGAAAACGTTTGAGAACCACTGGTCTTCATTACACAAGACATAACAAGTAGCAGGTACAGTGTATCTCCTCTCTTCACCATTCTATAGGGAGTGATCAGACTTCATTAATATGGCAGCAATTCATTGTTTTATTTACAATTCATTAATTGATGCATTTTAATCTGAGCTTCTTTGTATTAACACATTGCCTGCCAAAAACGTTTCAAAACGTGTTTTCAAATACAACACTTGCCTGCCACAAACATTTTAAAACGTTTGTTTTCCCTAACATAAAATAAATAATATATATATTTATTTATTTTTCTTTTTTTTTTGCATCAGAACCAGGAGATAACATGATCCAAAGATTTACTGCTCCATTCACTTCCTGGTTAAAGTATTAAGGGAAATATTCTGTATCTTGGCTCCTATGTTGCGGTGATGTAATTTTGGCGAGACATGCTATTTTCAACGACATATAACAAGCAAACGGGACGCCGCTTTATTTTTTTTGCGGAAGCACAAAAAAAAAAAACCTCCGTGATTAGCAACCATCAGGGGATCGATCATACTGGAGATACATATTCTGTGACTACTTGAAAAGGTAAGAAAATCGTTAAAAAATGCTGGCAGAAGCTGCAGCCTGATTTAGAAAACCCTTGGCAGTGAGTGTGTCCAGTCAGACATCTCCCTGCTCTTAACAAAAAGCTCTCCCTCGTGGTAGGATTTGCGGTGGGGGTTGGTGTGCTGCTCGTTGTTTTGGAGAGGGGCAGAGGGGGAAAAAAGCCAATTGGATTCTGTGTCACTTCAATCTATTTTCCTGTAGCCTCTGCATCGCTCTTTTCATAAGCCCCCCCTTCCTCATCCTCCTCCTCCTCCTCCCCCTCCATCATCTCTCATATCTGGAAGCACATCTTCATTTTGGCTCTGGGTCATTTGACTCCAGCCATAACTCTGGATATACTGTAGCTTCATTTAAATGCTGTTTGGCAAGAGTGTGTGCCTCTGTTGTCACTTGGTATTAGAGAGATGGCTTATACTCTGTGGCCGTGTGTGTGTGTGTGTGTGTGTGTGTGTGTGTGTGTGTGTGTGTGTGTGTGTGTGTGTGTGTGTGTGTGTGTGTGTGTGTGTGTGTGTGTGTGTGTGCATTATTGTGTGTGTGCGTGGGTGGCTGGCTGGGTGGGTGGTGTGGGATGCATGCTGAACATTTCTCAAAAAAACAGAATGCCTGCTTGGGCAGGAGAGATATTGTGCTTTGAGCTTCAGGCAGTACCACTTGTCAACCAGTAGGTGTGCTACCCGACCATAAGATCTAAGATCTAATGTGTCAATAGAAGAGCAGAGAGACTAAATAGACCCATAGTGTTAGTAATATTATCATATTCTACCATAGAGACTGGTTAAAACTACATTGTATTCACAAAGACAATCCCGATTCACTAAGCTGGTCGTACATATCAGTGTAAATAACGTGTAAATAAAGTGACTAAATGAGGGTGTATTTTTAAAGCAAAAACCGACGTGCAATTCATAAAGGGGCAGTGGTGTAAAGTAACTAAGTACATGTACTCAAGTACTGTACTTAAGTACAATTTTGCGGTGTTTTTACTTTACTTTTACTTTACTTCCAATTTTCAGTACTTTTACTTCTTCTCCACTACATCTCAGAGACAAATATTGTACTTTTACTCCACTACAATTATTTGAAAACTTTAGTTGC
>NC_137603.1:63251462-63263962 GCF_963280865.1 Gymnoscopelus braueri | reverse complement strand
GTGTGCGTGCATGCGTGCGCGTGGGTGTGTGCGCAAGCGCGAGTAATTGCTTAATGTATTTATGTTTTGTAATCATCTTAATCTGCAAAGTAACTATACTGTAGCATCTAAAAATATCAAATAAATGTAGTGTTGAGTAAAGTGGACAATATTTGCCTCATTACATTGAGATGTAATGGAGTATTAATTGGAAGTTTAAAAAAATCTTTTGATGCTAATTGGCACCACAAGTCAAGTCTTTGTTTCTTTCTCTCTTTTTAAACAACAAATGTGCCTTGTGGGGTTTTATGCTCGATACAAATCATTTGCAGAAAGAGTGGGGGATGTGTGGATTTGTAACTGCATTGAGTGTCTGGGAACAGGTGGGCAGGAAACACAGTGAGTAATGCTCATCCCACTGTCGACAGAATTGGCTTTTCTTAGCCTTCACACCCAGACAACATGGAGAATAGACAGTCAGCACTGTGATAGAAACCCACAGAATGGGAAGTTGCTACCCAGGAAAACGTAATTAGAAGAGGAAGTGACAAATGCAAAAACTACAGTGAGAGAGAAGGTGAGATTCGGAATAAAAAGAGAGAAAGGGGAAGTTGAGTTGGGACTGCTGCACACGCACACACACACACGCACACACACACACGCAAACGCACACGCACACGCACACACACACACACACACACACACACACACACACACACAAAAGAGGAAACAGCTGAACAGGACATTGAGAGAGCGCTGAGTGAGAGAAATAAGCTAGAATGAAGAAACGAGTGGAGAGAGTTCATGAACACAGTTGATGAACTTCATGTGGATGCTTGGGTAGTTAAAGTTTTTACACCAATAGTTTTTTTTATTATTTTGTCCCTCATCCCTTCATCTCTCTCGTTGTCTCTGTGTTCTCCCTCTCACCTTCCACTCTCTCTCTGTTCTCATCTCTCCTCTCTGGTTCGATGTCTCCCCCTTTGTGCAGCGGGCCGTTGGAAGGGGAGGAGACCCGACAAGATTGTTTTTTGGGGGGGGGTCCCCAGATGACATAGAAGTGACAACTTGAGGACTGAGACCTTTTTAATTCCTCAGAAACAAAAAGAAGAAAGAAAAGAAAAAGACAATTACCGCATCAAAAGTAATCAACAAACTATACTATAAAAACTGGTCAAACATTGTCAAATAATATAAGAAAGAGGCAAACATTTTGAAAATAGCCGATCTACAAGCTCACAACGCCTCACGTTGCGAGGCGTTGTGAGCTTGTACATCGGCTATTTTCGCTTTATTTATCTGTGGAACCGAGTCAAACTAAATTGAATGCCTAAACTCCTACAACTCCAAGAGCCTGTCAGGGTGGGGTGATTCTTTTGGGGGTATCACGTCCTGAAAAGGTTGAGAACCACTTTCTTAGTGAACTATAATAACCCCTGCTCTGTTCTCACCTCTCCTCCTCTCTGGTTGGATGTGTCCCTCTTTGTGCAGCGGAGCCATTGGATGGAGAGGAGTACCTGGACATCACAGGTATCATGAGGAACCAGGCGGGACGCTACCAGTGCAAGGCCAGCAACGATGTGGCCACGCCCGACGTCAAATATGTCAACGTGGTCGTTAACTGTAAGAGAAGACACAAACACATGGATGGATGGTTGGATGGATGGAGGGATGGATAACAGAAAACTTATTTCATCTTTTAGTTTGTTTGCATATTTAGAGACATTTTGATACATTTTGCTTAAAGAGGTGGTGCCATGGTTTTGCACTTTTTCTGTTTTACATGTGTCTATGAGGTTGATAGAACTTCATTAACCCCCCTGGTGGTGTTTTTATGGTGTTTTATGTCTTCTCTGACTATTTTGAGTTTCTACCTGGAGGCTGAAAGCTTGAGGGTCAAACGCGCCAATAGAGAAACAGCGCTTTAGTGACATAGTAAAAACATACCCTCCCCCTCATTATCATAACAGAACAGGTGTGGGCATGAGGAGGAGGAGGGACTAGGACAGGTGGGTGGTGCTAAGGTGGTGGAGGAGGTGCTAAGGTGAGAACCAGGTATACTTAATGAACTGGAGGCGTGTCCACATAAAAACATAATTTTAACAATTTCTGTACACTTTTTTGAAAAACATCTTCCTCCTAGTATAACCATAAAACCTGATGGGGGAATCACTGAAAATCACGGCACCCCATCTTTAAAGGGATAGTTCACCCCAAAAAAACAAAAAAAAATCTATCGATTAGTCACCCCATGGAGACTTGAATTCATGGATATTCTTTTGTTTTTGTTGCATTTTCAAGCCAATAATGTTATGACCAGCGGACCGGTAGGCAGCGGTTCCAGTAGTAGACACGAAGAAGACTCTTTGTGTCTCCTACCGGAACTGCTGCCGGTCATCAAATTATTGGCTTAGGAATGCGACAAAAACTAAAGAATATCCATGAGTCTCCATGGGGTGATTAAAAAAAGAGTCATTTTGGGGGTGAACTATCCCTTTAAATACATGCCCAACATTGGGCATGTAATTATAGGCATATGTCTGTCTGTGGGTTTTATATTAATATCAATTATTGAACCAATAACAAAGAATTAAGAAGTACATTGGATCCATTGGAACACAGGTTCTTTTTTTTTTTATCATTTCCTGAAAACTAAAGGTTGTGGACATACAAGGTTTCCACCTGGCAGCCATGACATGACATGTTCCAGTGGTGGAAAAAGCACTCAAATGTTTTACTTGAGTAAAAGTATCAATACTGCAATGTCGAAGTACTCTGTTACAAGTAAAAGTCCGGAATTCAAATATCCAAATGTACTTAATACAATGGTACAGTACTTGAGTAAATGTACTTAGTTACTTTTCACCACTGACATGTTCCCATGATGCACATTTAGCCAGGAATTAATGCAAGCTTAAAATAGCAAAGCACCTTTTTATATTTAAGCATGTCATAGTCTATGGGCCTCTGTTGTATATGGAATCAGTAACTATCCATAGTTTGACATATCGTACTGTCACAAAACTGTTATATAATTGTCCATTGGGACGTCTCTCCTCTCACTAGCTCCTGCTCTGTCTCCACCATGCAGGCCCCATGGCCTCCTCGTTAAATCAATCTTTTGTCACATCCATTAAATTTGATGACTTCACCAGCGTATATTTATAATGAATAATCCATTTAATCACTCCCTACGCTATTATTACAGTGTTAATCACACATTAGCATGAAAAATGACAGTAGATGTCACTCTTTGTTCTCCTTCTGAAAAGAGCAAAGGAGAAACAGACAGCACGTTCTCTCCTATACTGTAGGTATATGCAATATATAGATTACCAGATAATACAAGCACATAGTACTCATGTTTATCTTCATACCCATCAGCCGTATTTATTCACAAAGACAACAAGAACATAGCAGAAGAGATCAACGCTGGAGCAAAACGGACATTTTAAGTGGTTTATTATTTAGGTGCAAGTATACAGAGTGACTGACGTTTCGGTCTTTCAACCTTCCTCAGAGTCAAGGTTGAAAGACCGAAACGTCAGTATACTTAAATAATACTTAAAATACACCTAAATAATAAAAGGCTTAACATGTCCGTGTTGCTCCAGCGTTGATCTCTTCTGCATCTGTTGTCCCTGCCCCTGTGACGCACCGGACTGGCCGTTTAGAGAGAAAATAGCCTTTGATCAACACATTGATCAATTGACAGTGTGGGGAGAGAGTTGCCACGCCTTTGTTGCTACGCAGTCATTATATGAACCGTTGAAGGACACTGATTTAATTCATTCATTCATTCATTTTTATTATAAATGACTAATACAGGTTCCTCTCCTGTGACTGTGTTTAGATCCTCCCACCATACAGAAAACTCAGAGCACAGAGAGCCAGGTGGGTCGCATGGGCATTCTGCAATGTGATGCCACCGCTGTGCCAACGCCAGAGTTTGAATGGTACAGAGACGACAAGAGGTACAACATCACACGCACGCGCACGCACGCACGCACGCTCGCACACACGGCCATGTTACATGCCTTACAGTACATTTCGGGGGACCAACAACACACACCTCCCTTGGGGAAGCTGTGAGTGACAGCGGGGTCAAACACACCACAACATGTACAACGTGCACAGCTGTCACTTCAGTTAATGTTTCTGTCATGCACAACTTTCTCTTTCACAGTGTTAGCCGTTTGCCGCGAGAGGCACCGCATGTTAGCGAGCCATCGGGGCGAGACGTGCCGAGCGTTGCGAAGTCCGCTCCCCCCCCCCCACACCTCTATACTGCAATTACATTTATTTTGTCTTACACATGGGTTTAGCTACCCCAGGAACTGTGATGCTGACAAAGAGTTCAGGACATTTCTACGTTTTTTCCATGACATTAAAATATCGACTTCCCAGAGAAACACAGCGACAGTAACACTCAATACTCTGCATTTGAGCGCTGTTGCCTCAAAGCTAGAAGGTCCTGGGTTCGATTCCCGCAGGGGGACGCTGTGGGCGTGTTCTCTCCTCCGCATCATCAGTGCCCATACCCTAGGTGGGGTTGGCGATAGGGTTTTTCTGTGTGGAGTTTGCATGTTCTCCCCGTGTCTCCTAGGGTAGGTACCCTCACAAAAACATGCAGTAATCCTGGTCATTATACTGCCTCCCCCTGGCCAGCCGGGGCGCCTGATGGAGGGGAAAGGAACTGGTTGGAATAACGTGTTCCTTCCACGCGCTACGTCCGACCAGGGAAACTCCCCCCTGTCAGGTGATAAGAAGGTCAGTTGGCTCTCATGCATTGAAGGAGGCATGAGCTCTGCCCTGGCCTCCCTTGGCAGAGGGAAGGTAGTGCCCAGGATTACATAGACAATTGTCACTGGGTGTAAAAAAATGGGTTACAAAATTGTGGGATACAAATTTAAAAACGAATATATATATATATATATATATATATATATATATATATATATATATATATATATATATATATATATATATATATATATATATATATATATATATATGTTACAGGGAAATTGGCATTCCAGGGAGATTGAAAAAGGAGCGCTTGTTTTTACCACCCACCCAGGCAATTCTGTAGAACCAACGCTAGAGGGCAATGAAGCCACACGCATGCACACATGTGTGTCGTCGTGGATTGTAACCCATAAAAAGATCTATTATCCCCCTATCGGGTTACAACTCGGACGGCGCTGATTCGACTAGCAGACCTTCGGCCGGTCGGCGCGGGCACTCGCGCCTGGAGGCGCTCGGGCGCGTCAAGGTCTGCTGAGTCGGCGCGCCTCCGTCATGGACAATAACTATTATCACGTGCGGTCCGCGTCGCATTAAAGCCCCGCCTCGCGCCTCCTCCTACTCCTCCTCGCGCCGCCTTGTATGAAAGCCCTGCCTAGCGCCTCCTCCTCCTCACGCCGCCTCGTATCAAAGCCCCGCCTCCTCCTCCTCGCGAAAAAAACCCTGTCTCGAAAAGCCCCGTCTCGTGCCGAACCCCCGCGCCGCTTCCACCACGTTAAAAAGAAATGGAGATATTAAGCTTTTAGTCACGGAGTTATACATTGGAGAGGCCGACCGGAAGGATTTTTGACATGGATCCACATCCGGCCTCTCCTTCTCAGAGACTCCTTGGATGATCCCAAAGTTTCATTAGGGCGCCCCACGTGGGCCCCACGTATAAAAATAAAATTGGGTCAAAAACCGGTCTGGACTGTTTTCGGCACTCCTCGTTTGGATTATGAAAAACGGTCCGGACCGTTTTTGGCACTCAATGTGTTAATTTATAATTAAAATAAATAAAGTTCAGGAGATAAAAGTTTTCTGCCCAAAAGTGACAATATCACTTTCCACTCTCATTTAATGAGAGTGGAAAGTGAATGTAAATTTCCATTATGGGAATTATAGTCAAATGTAAATATGTGTATGATTCAGTATGTCCCACTTTAACACATTGCCCGCCAACGTCCTTTTAAATAAAACACTTGCCTGCCAAGGACGTAAACATACGTTTTTCTTCATACGGATTTCTCCTTTTTTTGGTGAAAACGAGCCATATTCAACGGAAATGGCCGATCGCGGTAAAAAAATAAATAATAATCTCCGGTGGATAGAGCAGACCCTCCCCCTCCCCCCAGACACTTTTTGTTTGCTTTTGTTTACTTCCGTGTCTACAAAGATACTCTGCGGCTCTCCAAAGATCGTTAATTTAAAGGGACTACACCATGAATTAAAAAATATTTATTTTATATAAATATTGTCCCTTAATACGTTTTATACAGGTTTAAGCCTAAACAACCACCCAGATATTTGTTTTCATAATCTGTCTGTCTGTCATTCCAAGCCTTTTCAGCTGCAATACTAAAACGTCCTCTTGGGGAAGCTAGTCCTCGGTGTTGCCAGATTCTGTGAGAGAAACAAGCAACCAGCTCCATGTCGTTCTGCATGAACGGCAGCCCATAAAGGACATTCATTGCATGTTTGAGTGTCAGGATTAGTGAGGATTAGTGGAAAAAAAACGAACTTTGGAGCTGCTAAAATAGGCAATTTTCATTGTTACGCAGTACTCCATTATGCCAGTGGAAGGGGTCTCCACAATGGACAACAGGGGTTTCTATGAAAAAAGTCAACTGCCCCCGGTATGTTGGTGAGTGATTAGCGACACCAAAGCAAACACCTAATATGACTGGATCTCTCCTTTAAAGGGAAAGTAAAGCTTTTGATGGAACTGCTGCTGATGACAAAAAAATCACACCCAGTGTGAAGTGGGCGGTGTCTTGCTAGCTAATCACAATACTGAATACTGATTCACTTAAAAAAAAACATAAATGTGTTTTTTTTAAGTGCATAGTCCTATTTATAGGGCTATGCACATGTGTCATGTTTCACTAGCCAATCACAGTCGGTGCAGGGTTAGGGGGGTACACTGGTGGCCAATCACAGCGCAGGATTGGGGGGTGCAAATATCCAAACCTCACATATAGGGGCGGTTTCACCGCCCAAAAACAACTGATTTGTTATTCAATTTGGATCCGGTGTAGTAGCAGTAAAGGTTATGTGACAGGAAGATAGAGCAGGATGTGTGGAAGAAGAACTGGTGTTATCATGGATATGATCCATAATATAATAGGCCTATCACACACACACACACACACACACACACACACACACACACACACACACACACACACACACACACACACACACACACACACACACACACACACACACACACACACACACACACACACACACAGACACATCTCAAATCTATGGTTTAGTGTTGTGGATATTTTGTCTCCAATGAAGAAGTATACCTTACAAGGCTCATTTATTTTCTGTTGATTAAAGAGCTGGAGAGTCAGGAAGACCCATGTTATTGAATAAACACTGTATAACAATGATTACTATCAGAAAATAAGAGCTTTAACTTTTTAACAACAAACAACAAAACTTAAAATACCACTTACATTGACTTTAATACACTGTGAAATTTAATCCAACTCCGAGTGTTCAAATGTAATACATTTTACGCTTTCAGATCTGCATTTTGATCATAACACAATGACAAATCTTGACCAACTATACATTACATACTGTAGGTTAATAAAGTATTTATCGACAGAGGTTTAAATGTGCTTTCTGAGCGTATACCGGCTCTGCTCAGTGCTTTGTTTCCCGCAGGAACAGACACAAAAAACAACACAAAGTGAGTTGTCAGCTAACATGACAGACAGGCGTGATGGTCGTTGTCGTCAGACGGCATGCGTGTTTGATCACTGTCACGTTGTCACAGCTGCCGACCGTTTTCAATCACTCTCCCAGGTGTGGAGACTCAGCATGCTCTGTTTGTGATTCCATTCATCATCTTACCAGGCGCGGAGATCCTGGGGGGGCGGGGGGGATTAGTCTCCCCCTAGCTTCAGATTGGACCCCCCCCCCCACCCAAGTCCATTTTAGAATATTAAAAATAATGTTAAAATTATTTAAAAATACTTATTTAATAGAACCTAAACCGACGTATGCATCGTAAGTAATTAATAATGAAGAATTAACATAACACAGTGTCAAATTAGGAAATGTGCTCCTCGGAGCACAGGTCTCCGCCAGTACTGTTCCTGATTAATCCTGTCTTACCTATTTATATTACATATTGTGATGTCACGTGAAGCTTGACCAATGTTAGGTGTTCTCAGACGGACACACACACGGATGGACGGAGGGTAAAACATACTCTCCACCATACTGGCGGAGACAATTAGCTAGATTAGAGAAAAAAGATCCCAGATTTAAACCGCTGCATCAAACATGAGTCATAAACAGGGATGTCAGTCACTCTGTTGTGCTACGATCTACTTCAGTCCCCCCTCTTCCAACTCCCACACAATCAAATCTGTCTGATGCTCCTCCCGCCTTGAGGGATCCAATGAGGCAATCAAACTTCAAATGTTTTTGTAGTAACACTAATTCAGTTCTCACAGTGGTAACATGATATGACTTCATAAACCTGACAATTCATGGCCCGGATCGCTGGCTTTGCGGCCCGGTCACGTCCGGGCACCTTTAGGCTCCAATGCAGCCTGACGGCGTGTCGTGGGTTCAAATCCCGATCCCGACGACCGTTGCTGCGTGTCACTCCCCATTTCCTGTCAATCTACTATACTATCAATAAAGGCAGAACAAGCCAGAGAAATATGTTTTTTTTTTTCAGCATGGCTTGTGTATGGGGCGGCAGTGGCTCAGGGGTAGAGTGGCCGGCTAGAGTGAACTGGAAACCGCAAGGTTCCCAGTTCGATCCCGGGCTGGGGGGCTCCCCCTGAATTAGTGTCAAAGTGTCCTTGAGCAAGACACTGAACCCCTAATTGCTCCCGATGAGCAGGTTGGTGCATTGCATGGTTTCCGGTGAATGTAATGCACATGTAAAGCGCTTTGGATAAAAGCGCTATATAAATGCACTATTTACCATTTATTTATTTAGTGTATCTAATGTATGAAGATGTGATTCTGGGGCATTCGTGTCTAAATATATCCCCATAATCTAATACAGCCACAAGCTGTACTGTAGGCAGAACTATTAGATTCGAGAAGTGGCTGCTTGGTAAAGTTTTGTATCTATGTGTGCCAAGAAGTCATAAAGCAAAAAGTTAAAATAAGTAGCAAGAAGTTTCAAGGAAGTGACCTCAAAACAAATCGTATTGGAAAAAGCACAAATATTCCACGTCGGCAGCAGAGATCCAGCTTGCTGATTGAGGATGTGAGGCGAGCGGACGCTCTGGGTCTGTTCTTGGCACACATGAGACTCCAGCTCCAAACTTTACTAAAAAACAAGGGAGCTGTATCTCTGCTGACCTGTACGGGGCACCCAGCTTTGTATTCCTCTGCAATGCCTAGTAAAAAAATAGTCTCAGAGGCCTGTATGTATAGGGTCCCATTGGTATCTGGGTCTGTCAGCCGGCTCTATGGGCTGATAGTCCTGTTTAACACATTAAGACCCGAGACCGATTCTACAAAATGTCTTCTAAATCCTAACAGTTTTTTGAAAAAAACCTATGTTGCTGTCAGTGATTCTCAAACTTTTTCATGTCAAGGACCCCCACACTTATATGTATTTGGCCGCGGACCCCCTATCTCAACATATTTTGTTCCAGGGACCTCCAGAAGCAAATATTTGAGTTACAAATGTTCGCTTTAAATATATATATACTCAAAGATTTGCACACATTTTCACAATTTTTCAAAAATAGCCAAAGAAATCTAAAATGACACAGATACGTTCCCGGTCTTAATGGGTTAATAGTACACTCACTTCCCATGAAGAGACACAGAATAGATCTGCTCCTGGCCTTATCATAGCTGGGATACTGACGGCAAACTGGAACAGTTATCCTCCCTAACGAAAACATGAACGCACATACATACGTACAGTACACACTCTCTCTTCCACCGCATGCACGTACTCTCTCTCTCTCTTCCTCTGCACGTACATATACACTCTTTCTGTTCTGCTGTACTCATCCTCAACATGTCCCAGAGGGAGGGGCCTTGCCACTTTATCTCTCTGCCAACTCCCTGTCCTCCTGTTGGCCAAAGTTATGCCATTTTCCTTTTTATGCTAGTTCTCGGTCTCAGGCTAGTGTATGCCAGTATATTGTGTCTCAGCATAAACTCTACCTGCCCTTCTTCACATCCAGATCATGTTTTTCTTTACTGTTTCCCCCCCTCCTTGCTCTCTCTCTCTCTCTCTCTCTCTCTCTCTCTCTCTCTCTCTCTCTCTCTCTCTCTCTCTCTCTCTCTCTCTCTCTCTCTCTCTCTCTCTCTCTCTCTCTCTCTCTCTCTCTGTCCAGAATATCCAACAGTCAGGCCATCAACATCCAGACCCTCGGTACCTCCTCCATCCTGACCATCGCCAATGTCACCCAGGAGGATTATGGGAACTACACATGCGTGGCCACTAACAGACTGGGCATCCAGAATGCCAGTCTCTTCCTCTATAGTAAGTTACTCTACTAACAGACTGGACATCCAGAATACCAGTCTCTATAGTAAGTTACTCTACTAACAGACTGGACATCCAAAATGCCAGTCTCTATAGTACGTTACTGGACATCCAGAATGCCAGGCTCTATAGTACGTTACTCTACTAACAGACTGGGCATCCAGAATGCCAGTCTCTATAGTAAGTTACTCTACTAACATACTGGGCATCCAGAATGGTGCTGGTTGACCACTGAATGGCCAACTGAACATTTACGAATGTGGCAACAGACTTATAGACATGTGGAATGCATTGAAAATATGATTTGATAACTACAGTACATGCTAAAATAAATGCAGAAATTATATTCCTAGTCCACCCAAATGTTGTCTAATGTCAGACAGCCATGTCAAAAATGTGCATTATTCTTTAACTGTACATTTTAAATGGCTTAAAATGTAGGCAGGAATTAAAACAAAAACTAACAAGAAATAGTGAAAACATATTTTACTTCTCTGCTTCATACGCTGAAGTATAACATTGATTTATGAAATAACATAACAATAATATGGAATTCCAAGGTTTCTGAGTCATTAACAGATCATATTACTGAACACTCCCAGCAATATTGTTACAGCAAAGCACAGTCAGTACCTCTTAATGGCCACCAGATGTCACAGACACCTCATGAACTGAAGCTTTGCAGGAGCTTGTGGAAGAGATTCGGAAGACTGGGAAATTTTCACAACGAGAATTAAATCACACAGTCATACAAAACAGTTTTATTTACTAAACACTTTATTTACTTAAAGCCTGATTACTTACCCCCCCCCCCCCTCTCTCTCCGTGTGTCACAGTTTACTCCTCTGCCCCTTTTTTGTCATGTTCAGTTTTCCCAGTCCTTTTCCACCCTACTTTGTCCTGCCCTGTGCCAGTACTGCACTATCGTCCTGTTTTTGCCCTACCAAGTTGAGCTAGTCCAGTGTTTTTGCCCTGCCCTCTACGAGTCAGTGCTCTTGTCCTGTTTGTTCTGTTCTGTTCTGCACTGTCCCTGCCAGTTCTGTCCTGTTCCCTGGTGTAATGCCCCAGTCTCCCTCCTCCCACCCTGTTAGATGTTCTGTTCTGATCTGGTCTGATCTAGGTACTTGTGTGGCTTTAAGCCTTCTGTATTTTGCAGTGTTTCTCCGGATTATGTATTTGGATTTTTTTTGCCTAGACTTTTGTTGGTCATTAAACACTTTGAGTTCAACTGTTCTTCTGTGTTTGTGACCAATTCCTCACTCACCATAACACTCTGCTTATCTCAATTTATCTCCCACCTCTCTCTCTTTCTCCCCTATTCTCTCTCTCCACTCTCTCTCCTTCACCCCCTCCTCTCCCCCTCTCTCCCCCTCCCCCTCCCTCTCTCTCTCTCTCTCTCTCTCTCTCTCTCTCTCTCTCTCTCTCTCTCTCTCTCTCTCTCTCTCTCTCTCTCTCTCTCTCTCTCTCTAGGACCAGGAACAGGTGGAGACATCAGCGGCTCAGCTTGTGTATCTCACTCACTGTGGCTTCTGTTCAGCTGCATCGTCTGCCTTTTCTTCAAATGTTAATACTGACCTCCTCCTCCTCCTCCTCCTCCATAGAAGAACCACTTTTGAAGAAAGAACCTTTCAGACCAAGGTTCTGGAAAGAACCATTTATTTTAATGATTCTATAAACCATTTACAACATATAGGGTTCTATGTGTTGAGGGGAGGATGAGGGGGGAATCCATCCTGTTATTGCCTGGGGGATATGTTTTATCCCTGCTTCTGGTCAATCAGAATGAGACGATTCACAGAGCCTCCCGGAACGCATTCTCCTGAGTTTTATAAATCCTCCCAGGTCAGCAACGTTCAGGAAGGAATCCTGACGAGGTCCTCCTGGCTCCCTCTGAGTGGAACTAACAACAAAGACTTGTTTGACAGTGAATAGCAAGATGGTATTAGGATGGAATCACCATAAAACAAGGGGATCAAGTACTGTATTTCCTCATATTTCACAGGGGGAAAATGTGGGTGGGGGG
>NC_137603.1:63191462-63246462 GCF_963280865.1 Gymnoscopelus braueri | reverse complement strand
TGTTCAGGAGTAGAGACCTCCCTCTGCTCAACCTGCCCACTCCCGTTCTCTATCACATTATCAAGTTCGCCTGCGTTGCTTATCTCTCAGCCAATCCACGTTGCAATCACCACAGTATAAATACACCTGCGACTGTATCACCTACATGTTTGATTTTGCTGCTCGTAAAATCCAAACAACCGTGAGTCTCCACAGAGAGTCCGTGTTTAAAGTCGCTAAATCTTTAGATACATTTCCCTGTTTAGCCTCTTCCAAGCTATTTATAGCCGTCGCCGCAGTTCAGCATATCCAAGAGTTAAAATCCAAGTGTTCCACAGCAGGTAAGCCAGGTAAGAGCAGGTAGAATAGTTTAGTTTCGGGCCGCCGTCCGTCATGGACAAGCTGCAGCTCAACGCGTCGGACGAGGAGCTTTTCTCCGAACATTCACAAGCGTCCAGATCCGCCGTCTCCGAGAGCAGCTGCTCCAGCCGCTCTGTCCTCAAGGGGACCAGCGCGGACAACAAACGTTCGCTTTCCCTAGCCCAGCCGCACTTTCTGAAAAGACATCTCCCTCTGAGGCACAAGAGCCAGGCAGTCATCCAAGAGTGGGCCCATGTGCATGGGTCCACTCTGGGTTATGCCGATGGGGGATTCACAGTACACTGGAGCCTGGTGCCGAAAGACACCAGGCAACCGACCGGAATACCCGGAATACCGCTCCTGAACAACCACGGGGCAGGAAGGGTCTTGGCTTCGGGTGTCCAGAAAGCTTTGGCAAAGGCATCCTAAAGGACCTTCACAAGTCCAACACCCTGGATCTCAGTGGACTCAGCAGTCCCAACACCACCAGGGGAATGGAAAGCATAAGGGACTCCCTCTCATATGAGGAACTGACCAAAGAGGTGTTGGATCACGTCCGGCACTTCGAGCAGGATCTGACATTTGGACGTGCAGTCCAAATGGTGGTGAAGGCCGGGCATGATCCAACAAACCTCTTGGTGAGCGGGATGGAGGAGTTGAAATTGGTCTGGTTCCCTTTAGGACAGGGGATCGGGTATTGGACCAGAGGACGCGGGAGGACCGCGTACTGGGATGAGCCAGCCTTCCTGGTGGTGCACGGGAAGGGGACGAGGCCTTTTATGAATGTCAAACAGACCCGGACCTGGACCACCAAGGTCCTGACATCCATGGCAGCTTCAGAGTGCTTTTACCCATCCCGGTTAAAGTACTTTGAAGAACGGGGGCTGCCATGGATGCCAAAGGTTGAGTTGGATCCCGCGGCCAATCCTGCTTACCCAAAGGGGTGATGACCAGGCCAAACTGACCAACACACTCTGCCTCATCAGCGGAATCTGCATTCTTATGAACGGTGGCTGGATAGATTATAACATCCTGAAACACTATCTGAGGCACGGCCTGATTCCGATGAATGAACTCCAACGTCTGTAGATATTGTCCACTGTGCCTAAGTGCAGGGAATTGTGCTCAGACATCCCCTACACACTGGAACCAGACAAAATGAAGAGGAAGGCTGAGGAACTGGTTGGGGGTCAGTCTGAGCCTGAGCCTGAACCCAAGCCAGAAGACTACCAACAGGTACAGAGAGAAACGTTGGCACAGTTCTTTGAAGAGCAGGTGGAGGACTCAGGCACTGGACCCGGACATAGAGGTTGTGGTTAGGAGGGACATCCCTTTCAGCCTCCCGGCCGGGAGCAAAAAAAGGTGGACCGAGGAGGAGGATAGTTTGATCCCAAGGACAGGGGATCGGGTGAAGGCGTGGAGAGCCTACACCCAAAGTGCCGGGAGACGGGAAGGGCAACACGTTCCCAGAAGGAATTCTACCACAGGAGGTTGCTCAGGAACTTGAGGTGAGTTTATATATATTTTTTTCCACCCTTCCAAGCCCACAATAGTGTGTGTGTGTGTGTGTGTGTGTGTGTGTGTGTGTGTGTGTGTGTGTGTGTGTGTGTGTGTGTGTGTGTGTGTGTGTGTGTGTGTGTGTTTTGATGCTTGATTTAAGCACTTTCCCAGCATTTATGAAAGTCTAGACCTACACCATTCGATTCAGCATACTCGAAATAGTGGGGGTGGGTGGTCCAAAAAATCCAGAAAAAAAACGGGACAGAAAAAAAAACGGGAAAGGAAAAAAAAAAATGTCCTCCTTTTTTTTGGTGAACAAACATCATGTGCCTCCTCCTCACCTCCCTCCCTCCTCTCCCTCACCAGCACGCCAGTTTTCCACGACCATCTTCACCTAAATCCCCAGCTCCAACACCTCATCACCCAGGCACGTCACCACATAGTCAACAGCTTCGCACCCAGGACCCTATCCAACTACCTCACAAGCGGTTCCACACCCACGCCGGCATCCCCTTCCCGTCATCCGACGTCACCATCCTCGCTGCCTTCCTCACCTACGGCCACTCCCAACTCCACCTCCGTACCTCAACCCTCCACGTCTACCTCGGCGGAATCAGGTTCTTCTTCCGGTTGATGGACGGCTCGCAGAGCCCGGACACTTCTCACCCCCACATCACCATGCTGCTTCGCGGCCTCCAGCGCAGCGAAGTCCGGATTCCACCCAGACGCCACCCTCTAACCTCCGACCTACTACTCCACTGCCTTCGCGCACTCCGTGCCGGCTACCTCACGCCCCTGATCTCCTCAACCCTGGAATGTATGTTCCTGTTGGCCTTCTTCGGCTTCCTGCAGTGCTCTGAAATGACGTCCTCCTCCTCCCGATACGACCCGTCACGCCACGCAAGCATGTCAAACATCGCCTTCCACTCCTCCGAATCCCTCACCTTCACACTGAAGCACAGCAAATCGGACCAGGGCCACGCATCCACCATCCATCTGTTCAAGCTGGACTCGCCCCTCAGCCCTTACGAGCCCATCCTCCGCTACATCACCACCAGACGATCCCTCAACGCAGCTCCTCATGACCCCCTATTCATCACCGAGACCGGTTCCATCGCCACCACGTTTCTGGTTCCACCATCACCTCCGCCAAATCCTCGCCCTCTCCGGCACAGAAAGACAGGAACACTATAGATATTAATGTCTAGAAAGTGTACATCATATTAATATTGTACCTTCAGGCGTCCTAGCCTAGTCTTGGCAATAATATTTCACTATAGCACCATTCATACTAGTCAAAACTGTATAGGCCTACAATACTGTAAATATTAGCACATTTCTACCAGTTCATACTGTTCATACTACTCTAACTTCAGTGGTGTAAAGTAACTAAGTACATTTACTCAAGTACTGTACTACTTTTACTTCTACTCCACTACATCTCAGAGGCAAATATTGCACTTTTACTCCACTATAATTATTTGAAAACCCAGGGTTACGTATGTAACCCCGGTTTTATAAGTAGCGTAAGCAAGTGCTTACTATGGGATATCATCGCCCCCTGGCGATCACACAGAGCAACAACAGGACTCCCGGAACTCCAATGTCCATTGGATAAAGGGTCGTGTGATGCAAAACCGGAAACCGGTAGTGGTATAAATACCGCTGCGTCACATGAGCTCCTCCTCTGAAACCTTCCACTCTGCACGCTCAAAAGCACACAGAGGGGGTTCAAAATGTAAGCACTTGCTTACGCTACTAATAAAACCGGGGTTACATACGTAACCCTGGGTTATTATAGCATAGCTTTAAGCAAGTGCTTACTATGGGACACATAAACGTCCCCCGGGGGAGCCCCCAGTTGTGACCACCCTTACCCAAACGCAAGCCCAAGGCCTCAGGCCCTGCCTCCAGCAGGACCCCGGCCCATAGGCACCCCAGACCCCTCGGGTCAGGTTGCGCAGGACTGAAGGTCAAAACCTTGACAGACAAAAAGTCCTATCTCTGTCCCCCAGACAGGATAAACCAGATTATCCAACCAGTGACAGAGAAACCAAGGCCTCCTCCTCCCCGGACCAAGCTTTTAGCCAGTCCCAGGAGGGCAAGGAAGGCCGGCCAGGTAGGGAGAGAAGCATGCCCCCAGGCACCCCTCTCTCGTCCTACCATGAAACCGGCTACCACATTTACATGGAGAGAAGAACCTTGCCCCCAGGCAAGATCTCATTCCTCCATTTGTAGCCAACACTGCGCCCAGGGCCGTGCGTGCCATCCGAGGATGCCACCACCCCCAGGTCGCAGACAGGCTCAGGAAGGTCGTGAGACGACCACTGAAGCCGTGACAGGGAGAGAGAGCACGCCACCAGGCACGCCTCGACTGCCCCCAACAGCCGGCTGCTGCACCCACACCGGGAGAGAAGGCCAGCCCCCAGGCATGGTCAGCACCCACACCCCAGACTGTGCGCGCCATGTCACATGCCGCCACGTCAAGGTCTTGTGGAAACACAAGGTCGAGGGAGACGACCAGGCAGCCGCGGAGCGCCCCTCTCGTGACACCCTTCTTGCTAGGGTTCACGATACAGCCACCAGCTCCGAGCAGAGTGGGCCCTTAGTCCTACTAGAACAGGGACCCCTCAACTCACGCCTGCCAACCGAACTGCCACCATGTCCTCCCGGACAGGCTCGGTCCAGCCGTCGTCCTCCTCCGATCCAGACTACTGAGGCCCTGGCAACCATGCCGGTCATGGACGTAGAGGCCAAGGAGTGTTCTCAACCTCCTAGCCGCCGACCAAAGGACCACATGCTCCCCTCAGTCGGGGAGCGTCTGCATGCCACCAGCGTGCCGTGCCAAACAGTAGCACCTCCTCGAGGCTTAAAGAACTCCCGTTCCAAGCCTCCGAGGTCCAAGGGAGAGGGGTCAGCACGGTGCTCCCAGTACCGCTGTCAGATCCCTCCAAAGAAGGAGGAGGCCTGTACCTAGGAGGCGTCTGAACCGGGGGGGGGCTATGGCTCTAGCAGAGGAGGGGAGAACCCCCGACCACTAAGAGCCCCATGCTGGTGCCACCGGCTGGACTCCCCAGCCCGGACCCCGTTCCTTTACTGGGGTCGAACGGGCAGGTCCAAGGTGGAGACACAATCCGCAGAGTAGGATACCAGGTCGACGCTTAGGCGTCCGCTTTCCTAGCCGGATTCCACCCGGCCGCCCCAGGCCCGCTCGGGCCGGGTTTAGGCCAAGCCCACCACACACTTGTCGGCACAGGCTCTGCACCGGGGCCCTCTGTCCCAGGCAGCTGCTGTGCCGCCGCAACCGGAGGCCCGGTACATGGGTGGTGCATAGTGAGGCCAGGCGTTGCGTGCCGCAAGGCTTGGCACCCTCACTTACCTGACCGAAAAACGAGAGACATTCAAGCCTCTTCGTGTAGAACGGTCGGAAAACCCCTGTCGAGACGTTCCCTGTCCTGATGGTCAGGACCCGAAGGTCTCGAGCCTGATGGAGACGTCCAGCTGCATCAGGTGTCCTCACCTAACAAGCTGGAGTCCCTGAAACCATTAGCAAGGACACACACATGCCAACATATCCTTCCGGATAGGGAGGTCGCGTGTTCCCAAGGTTAGAGAGCCGACTCAAGTCGCGACGCCACTACCTTTTCACGTGAGCCCGTGATCCGCGGCCTCCGTAGAGACCGCGTCCACTGCTGAAAAGGTACCTGTGGCATCCGCCCAGCCGGATCCGGTGCATGGCTGATGCCATGAGACCCGTGGCCTGCCGCATGAAAAATGCGCAGCCCTACGCTCGGCGCAGGGTGCGCAGCCATGCCAGAGGGCCCGTTCGCACTTGTCTTTTAAGACAGGCGCGCAGCCATCCTAGTGGAATCGCAAGATCTCCACTATGGTGGCCAGTCTACTGGGAGGAATCGGAGCCTGCTCCTAGACGTGAGTTCCAGGGACTGCAGGCGAGAAAACGGCCACCATTGTGCGCCGTGTCACCCGTGCCCCGAAGTCCGCCCCCAGTGGCCAGTTCGTTTCCATACGTCGGATGAAGACCCTGCTGCCACCACGGAGCTATCGTCGCCTCCATGCGTGGCCCTGAAACCTGAGTTTACAGTGGCCAGTAGGGCGGAAGAGCCGCAAGCCTGCACGTCTTGCCTTCGTTAAAAGGCGCCGAGACGCTGCGGTGCGGTGGCTAGGTTAGGACGGGAACATAGGTATCCAAGATAGCTATATCCGTCCTCCAATCTGCCATTTCGTATTATTCACAACGGGTTCGTCCGTGGAAGGGATACGAGATTTTGAGGGAAAAGCCTTTTAGACTCCTGTCCTAACCCTTTCGGGTGCAGGATAGGTCATCCTTCTTTTCCCCAGGGAGAAAATCTCCGAATAGTAACCTATAAGTTGGTTCTGATTCTGGAGGTAACTCACTGATTGCACCCCTGTGCAGGGGTGCTAGAACCTCTTTCCTTAGCGTCATGGCCACCTGGCCCGATGCGTGGGAGAACACTGTCTTGTCCGACAGTGGAGGTTCGCTCGAAAAGTGCAACCTGTATCCTATTATACTGGTGCGCAGCACCTAAAGATACGGTTTGCATGCTTTCCATTCGGACAAGCATCGAGCGAGAGGGTTCGTGGGGATGGTGGGGGCTGCTGACGTCACCTACTCCATCGGGTTCCGACTGGTTGATGGTAGGGAAAGCCCGTGACGTAGATGGGGAATCCGCACCCCGTAGACATCCGCCTTGTAGCATTGCTCAGTAGCGTTAGCTAGGTCAATGTCGGTGTCGTCACAGAGCGCGTGTTTGTTTCCATGGGGATGAAAAACGCTGTCGGCCCTCCAGACGTAGTCTCGGAACCTTGCCCCGGTGCAGTTCCTACCCGGATCCGAGCACCTCTCCGACCAGGGGAGTGAAGACGGGGTGACACCGGGGCCCGTCGAGTCGATTTCCGTCGAGTCTCGTCCGCCATTTTGGCGAGGTCGATAGGAACGGATCTCTTGTGAAGCGTGTGTGCCCGGAGCGGAAGTAGCCTCCCTCCTGGGGACCTTCGCTGGTGTAACACCGGGGTTCTGTGAGACGTAAACTTCCGCCTCACCTCCGCCATTACGGGGAGGTGTAGGGAGGCGGCCATCTTGTGCCTCCTCTGTCCTGCAGAGGCGTTTTGCCGCCCTCTGCCGGACAGAAGGAGTAACTGCACGTACGCAGTTAGAAACCAAGTTTTGTTTACACAGAACCCCCTCTTTACACTGCATCATAGAGACATTTGAATCAAAATTAAAGGTTTTACTACCTGAAATTAATTCACAAGGTTTACAGCATGCACAGGATCTGTCCCTGCAGTGTTTAGGATGTCGCCCCGTTCTTTTGGGGGACATAACGAACACTGAGGGCTCATGGAATTTTGCAGAGGGCTCCGTCTCCCACCGGGAAACGGGTAGCCTTGACTTCTCATGGCCTTTGAAAAAATTAGCATTTGTGTTTTCGGCAATAGGTTTATTCCACACACATGATACACATTTTGTACAAGCATTTCTGGGAAAGGACACACATGACTTTGAACCGTATTCATTGTCTTTAGTGTCTTTCTTAGTCTTTGAGTACTGGTGGACTCGTCCTCGACCCTGTCCAACCTGGCAAGGAAAGCGCCAGTCCTTCCCAAGTGCGTTTTGGAAGCTGGCCCCATAGAATAACGGAGGAGCCGTCGCGGGGCAATCAGCTACTACTCGCCCGGTAGAAACGGGGAGTAAATGTCAATCACCTCCCCCCTCCCCGTGCCGAGGCCCACTTTTCTTGTGTCGGGTCCGAGGCGACGGGGGGGGTTGGGGAGCTGTCTTGTTGTCCTTACGTCGCACGTCCTGGGCACCAAGAGAGCTGTCGTGTCACTCCCAGGAGCTGGCTCTGGTGGAGGATGCCCCGGACGCGCCATGCCGTCAGGATGTCGGTCGGGAACCCGAGGTTCCCCGACCCCCTCCGCTCGGCCCACGAAAACTGAATGGCGTTCCGCACGCCGTTAGCCTCTGGGACGAGCCTGGACTCCGTGGAGCGAGGGGGGAGGGGGGTCAGGCCTTGGAAGCCTTCGATGGGGGCCCGACGGATGACCTGGCCTGCTCCGTCGGCTGTTCGAGCTTGCATCTGGCGATGGCTCGCCTGAGCACGGCAATCACGGGCTCGAGCGGTTCCGACGTCCGTTGGGCAACCGCTGGAGCCGTGGCTGGAACCGGAGCAGGTTTCGATGCCCCATGATGGCCCGGGTTGGACTTCGGTACCTTCTGAGGCCGTCGGTAGGATGTTGGGCCCTCGTCCTCTTCATCCAGCACCACGATGAACTCCACTTCTTCGCCGTCTGAGTCGCTGCGGTCAGTAGCAGAGTCGTCAGCGGCGGTGGGGAAGGTGCAGGAGAGGTCTGGAAGGCCGCTACTCTGGGAAGGCCCGACAGCCCTAGCAGCGACCTCTCGGTCGGGGGATGAAGCGGCGGTTCTGGTCGCCCGCTCATCCCGGACCTTACTGATGGCTCCACTGGCACGCGGGGCCGAGTGGAGCGGAGGGCCCATGGCCCCCAGGCTGGCGCTAGCTTTAGGCCTCCTCGGCGCCTTAGCTGGGGGAGCGTCGTAGCTAGCACCGCCGCTCGACGAGGCCGCCAGATCCGTGGCCCTCTCCAGGTGCCGCTCCAGCTGGGCCTCGGTGAGCATCTCGGCCGGGCCTCGCTCGGACGCGAGCCACGCATGGCCGAAGCCAAGGCACGAGATGCAGAGGCTATGCTCGTCCTCCGCCGGATCAGGAAACGACATCCTTTGAACGCGCAGTGGCGAGGAGCCTCCATCTTTCCTCTCTTTCGAGACACGAGGTCGAACAAAAGGCTAGGCTAAAGCCTAGGCTAAAGCCTAGCCGTTAGCGTAGCTTAGCGTAGAGCGTTAGCTTAGCTTAGCGTTAGCTTAAGCACGGTGCCTCGTGGCTAGAAAACAGAGAGGATAGGAAAGAAGAAAATAAACGACGAAAATCAGGAGAACGGGAGAGTAAAATTAAACTGAAACTATTTTTAAACGAAAGCGCCCTTAGAGAAGCACGGCAGTGCCCTCGCTGCGGGTTTTGTTGGATTTCGTCAGTTTCTCCGTAGTTGTGCGTAGATGGCTCATTCGCGTTGCAGAGTGGAAGAAGAGGAGGAGCTCATGTGACGCAGCGGTATTTATACCACTACCGGTTTCCGGTTTTGCGTCACACGACCCTTTATCCAATGGACATTGGAGTTCCGGGAGTCCTGTTGTTGCTCTGTGTGATCGCCAGGGGGCGATGATATCCCATAGTAAGCACTTGCTTAAAGCTATGCTATAATAACTTTAGTTACTAGTTACTTTGCAGATATAAATGATTACATTATAAAACATACATTAACCACTTTAGCCCTATTTTACACGTAGGCCATTTGAAAATAGCAGATCTACAAGCTCACAACACGTTGCGACGCGTTGTGAGCTTGTAGGTCTGCTATTTTCAAACATTTTAGTACTTTTACCTTTGGTACTTTAAGTGCATTTTGAAACCAATATTTTTGTACTTTTACTCAAGTAAATTTTGAATTCTGGACTTTTACACTTTGATACTTTTACCTAAGTAAAACATTTGAGTACTTTTTCCACCACTGTGTATCTTAGCACTTAAATTCCAACCCTTTATTTGTTCATTATATAATTTAGAATACATCATGTACTATTATACTGTAATGCTCATAGTGATGACACATGAATCATCATTCTCTCATTCTCAGCCATTTCAGCCCAGTTGGTTTGAATATCCAGTGTACCCTGTCGGATTCCTCTTCCAGCGATCCGGAAACAGAGATGTGTGCCTAGCTACTGTGTACTCTTTTATTTCATAGTATAAACGTATTTATGTATATGTATATATATATATAAATTATATTTATATACACTATACATGTATTACACTGTACTGAAAATGACCCCATTATTCTCTCAGCCACTGAGCGCTGTGGACACCTGCCGACTCTTGAAGTTCTGATCAGTACCTGGTCCACATCCCTGGTCCACATCTCAACAGTGGTGTGTACATGTAGCTAATTTGACAGCACACACTGGACATTGGCCTCTAGAGGGCGGTGCTAAACTGAATTTAAAACTATGTTGCAACTAATATCAAATATCAATCATGCCAGCAACTGCTCAAAAATTTTATTTGGTAAATAGTTCAGAATATACAAGGCAACCACTAGCATTCAATACAACCCTTTATTCACAGTTAAAGGCTCTCTCACACACACACAAACAAAAAGATATATCAAGCTTCTGGCCAGTATTTCATCCTAGAAGCAACAAAGAGATTATTATGGAGTGGATCATCGCTATATCACCCCATTTTCAAAGATGTTCGACTATGTTAGTAGGAGTCAAATGGGGTTTTGTATTTGTATTTGGGTACTGATTGATGTGATAGATGTAGGCATCTCATTGGCACCTTGATGGTGGGAGTGTCTCTGTGGGTGGCCTCCAGTGGCTATAAGTATTGGTACCTGCTCACCTTTAAGGCTGGTATGACCGTGGTGGTAGGGTGAGCTGGGAGAGGTATATTTTGTTGACCGCATTTTGCATTTTCCTCATTGTTTAACTTATTTCTTGGCACATATTTATTGGAAACATTAACATATAATTGTAAAATTTGGTGACCCTGAAGTAAAACATTTTAAACTTGAGCTTCTCGTTGGGTGTACGTCCTTTTCATGTAAGCGTCATACAGTTTTTATCTCCCAGGCTTTGCCTGCTGGCTGATCAATTCATTGGGGATTGCTATCAGCCGCGACAATGTTATTTGTTCATTCCAATTACATCAGAATCTATACATCTGTGGGAAACTTGGCGTTTTACTGTAACCATCTATATCTAACACTTTTATAGATCATTGTTATACCATGGTTGGCTGCGTGGCAGTCGGATGTCCCAGTCGGTCCGAGAAAGGTATCCGGATGTGTGGGTTCCCAAAGGATAGGCAGAGGAGAACCAAGTGGTTGACCCAAGTCTGGAGGAAAAACCTGACGATACAAACGGACTTCAACAGCATAAAACTTTGTGAGGTAGTTGTTTGTTAACTCTACATTTGGATATTTCAATTGTGGATCAAGATTCAATGTTCTTTATGTACTGCACATGACTACAATTAAATGAAATTGTATGACAAGTTATCACGTAAGGTCTGGATTGTGTGTGGAAATTAAACTCACAAGCATTCTGCAGGCACATTTTGAGGGAGAGGAATTCACCCACACCAGAAAAGGCAAACTGAAATTAAAAGACGTAGTGCCTACAATATTTGCACATCGCCCAAGAGGAGGAAGGCGCCTGTGTGTAGAACCACCCCTGAACCACCTCCTCCTGTTCATATAGCGGCTGGTGACCACACATAATGTTAAAATTAACTTTGGTATGAATATTTTGGAAGTCATAATGTAAATATTTCAAATTTCAGTGACTCCCCTGTTACACTAACAATGCCATGTCATCATTCCAGACACTGAGGGAAGGCAGATAAGGGAAAGAGAGGGAACGGAGAACAAGGAAGGTGGAGACTGTGAGGAGAATGAGAGGGAAATTCCAGGGGCCAATGAAAGGCAACAGAGACAGAAAGGTGAATTCTGTGAGGAGAGTGAGGTGAATGAGAGGAGCATGCCAGGGGCCAATGAAAGGGACCAAAGACAGGAAGGTGATGTCTGTGAGGGGATAGAAAGGGCCTAACAGAAACCAGTGAGCCAGCAATGCAAGTGGAGCCTCCATGCAAGCCAGGATCCAGCGACCCAAGGGAGGAGTTGGAAAAAGAAAGGGATAAGACAAGGTCATTAAAAGCAGCCCTAAACAGGCAGAAAAGAATGAACGCGGTGCTACGTAAAAAACATTCTGTCATGGAAATGAAGTTGGCTGGAGTTTTTACGAAAGACTCCAGCCAATCAGACTAAAGCACTTAGGATGAAGAATACAAGGCAAATGAGATGGGGAAAGGACACCGTGAAGAAGGCCATATACATCCGTTTTGCCACAGGCTCAACAGGCTACAGGCCGCTTCAGTCTATGAAGTTGCCTCTCCCGGACATCGGAACCCTGCAAAGGCTGCAACACATACAAATGGAAGCTGGAGTGTTAATGAGTGTGCAGCATTTGACATGCTTAAGCTGAAGGTAGATAGCCTGATGGAGATGGAGTGTGTGCTGACACTGGAACAGGGAAGCTGTATGGTAATGTTACATTGCCCGGCCACACAGGACAGGCAACTCATGCCTGTGTCTTCATGTTGTCAGGGAGCACGACTAGGTGGAGACAAGTTGTGGCTTAGCTCTACAGTAGCAATTCCATTGATGGGACATTCTACAAATCCTGGACATCATACAAAAGGCAGCCTCCATAAGGCTGCATGTAAGTAATGTCACTTCCGACATGGGCAGTCCTAACCGGGCAATGTGGAAGGCCTTTGGTGTGGATCACAACCACACGTCTGTCCCACATCCAGAAAGACCTGACAGGAGGCTGCACTTCATGCCAGATGTCCCACATCTGGTGAAGAACCTGAGGAATGCCCTGGTCCGTAGACAGACGTTAAAAAATCCACCAGCTACGGTAGAGAAGGAGAACCTCTCTCTCTCTCATCCAATCCAATCCACTTTATTTATAGAGCACATTTAAAAACAACAGTGTTGAACCTAAGTGCTGTACACTCAGTAAAATACTAAAATAAACAAGAGAACACATTCACTGTATCCACTGTTGGAAATTAACTGATTGCTAATTGCTTGCCTGAAACACCATTGACAAACGTAATGATTGGTTGATAGTTAATCTGCTACCTAATAAATATCAGACAAGATGGTGGTCTGATGGTGCAAGACAAAATGGCAAAATGACAAAATGACAATGGCAAAATGGCTTTTTTCTCTAAGCACCTTAACGTCCATATGTATATCATGCACAGTATAAGTATAACATGCACAGTATACATACATTGCTGCTATGCTCAGGCACCTTAGTTTTTTATTATCTCAGGTACTTTGTAAATATGTAGATAACTTGTCTGGCCTTCTGTTGCTCTCTTGTTTTGATCTCCTTCCCACTTGCCCCCCACCCCTCTTCTTCTTCTCCCCCCCCCCCCCCCCCCCTCTTCTTTCTATGGAAATTAACGTTGCGATGGGAACGATGTACAAAAACGAATTTCACCCACTTTTTTACCTTGTAAACCTGTGATGTGACAATAAAACTGATTCTGATTCTGATTCTGACTGTAGCCAAAAAAACATATCTACAAGTAGATGAACAGATCCAGTTGTCTGGATACATTCACTGCGTTACCCCAAATACTGTTGCTAGAAGCGGAAGAAATTATTTCAATTTCATACTGCAAATCACCAGGGATGAATTCATCCCTGGAGTTTCTTTCATCACAGAAAGACAGCAAAAATTCGTACAGGCCGAACAGCAGGAGACTCCAGTGCTACTCAAGCGAATAAGAAAAGGAATGAGTAAGTAAACCTATCTACTTCCCTTTTACTTTAAATGTCTATTCATGTTATTTTACAATGCATTAACACTGAAATATCAAGGAAAAAAACATGCACTAAATCTACTTTATTCATGTATTTAACAGGTAACGAAGGAGCGAAATTCGATATAATATTTAATTCATGGTCAACAATGGATGTCACTGAGCTTGAATTCACACCAAAGCAACCTCCAAACAAACAAACCATGAACATAAAAGACTTATTCGACTTGAATATTCTACAACATGTAAGTAAAATAATCATCGTCAGAATATAGGATTTAGGGTAGAAAGCATTTAATTCGCAACACTATCGATACACAATTTATAGGTTAATATCTAGTCTCAGGAAGTATAAGCCTTAGACTTTTCTTAATACTTTACAGTATAAGCCAAGTATACTAGTCTCAGGAAGTATAAGCCTAGACTTTTCTTGAAACTTTTCAGTATAAGCCAAGTATACTTAAGTATACTAGTCTCAGGAAGTATAAGCCTTAGACTTTTCTTTATACTTTTCAGTAAAAGACAAGTATACTTAAGTATACTAGTCTCAGTAAGTATAAGCCTTAGAATTATAGTACTTGATAGTCTAATTAGTATACTTAGACTTTTCTTTATACTTTTCAGTATAAGCCAAGTATACTTAAGTATACTAGTTTTAAGTCTATATCTGTTGAGTATATAAAAAGTCAACTTAAAGTATACTGTCTTATTTTTAGTATAAAAGAAGTATACTTATAGTACACTTTAATAAACTGCGGGGTAATGAAAGGGATATTTCACTTTCAAACATGTTTTAGGTCATTTTACCATCTACTCTGGCTTTTATAAGCAACCCAAAGTTTTGAAGTTGCTTAATTTAGCATTTAGATATTTGATATGTATTTAAGCTGCCATGCCTTCTTCCAAATCAAAGCATTGTAAACTCAAATTCCATTTTAACCATGATACATTAATCAAAAACACCCATCATTGGTTCTGTCCTCCATTGGACTGTCCTTCTAATAAGCTACATAAGGAGCTGTGGTTTTTCAAAAACTTGTTTCATTTATTTTTATGAAATTAATGAAAAAAATAACAAATAAAAAAATCTATTTTTGAAATAAATTACAAAAGCAGTCTAATTGTAAAACCACAGCTCGCAAGTATTAGTACAATATCAATCACCAGAACCAAACGGATATTTTCGATGAATCCAAGAGGCCCAAGTAAACGGTAAAATAAACCAAATATGTTTGAAAGTGAAATATCCCTTTAAATACCATAAGTCTGATAGTGATAGGCTTACCATGCATGTTAACATCATGTAGCGTATACATGCTTTACATTACGAACATTTTGTTCTAATATGTAACCTTTTGGGCTAAATAGCCTATTGTAGTGCACAAATGTATAGAAATATCATATTAAACGTATATGCTGAGATAGAAACAATATGGCAGAATTGACTAACAGTGAATATCAAATCCAATTATTGCATGTTTGCAACTATATTGTTCACATTCATAAATAGTCCTATTAGGCTACTATTACTAGACAGCCTAATAGGCTCTATGCACAGCAGCCATATTGGGAATGAATTTGGCCCCTTCCTTACTTCCTTCACAGGTGTTACCAATGATACTAATTAAGGCTCTGTTCCATTTAGTGTGGCATAGTGGTTGTCTTATTTTCAAGGACCCCCATAACTCTGAGAGTGTACAAATGGAACCAAATGGAATTGCCGGCCGGGTCCATTTGGTTCCATTTGTACACTCTCAGAGTTACACACCCACCATAAGGGGCCATTTGGGAACCAAAATGGAGTGTTTCTAGTGAGCCAACATGCACAATATCAGCACCCTGACCTGAATGGAACAGAGCCTTCATTAGTATCATTGGTAACACCTGTGAAGGAAGTCAGAAGAGGCCCATTTTTTCTCCAAAATGGCTGCTGTGCATAGAGCCTATAGAAAGACAGCCATGTATATAACCCTGTTTGAAACCTCTACCTCTGCTATACAGCTCCAAGACGAGGTCCCACTGGGCTGGCTACCGGTAGCGGTACAACACTGGCAAAGGGTCCATGGATTACCTTTTGGGAAAACATGACCACAGGCTGACTAAATAAGCGAATTAAGCGGTTGTTTCGCCCCGTTTTCAAAGGTTAGGGTTCCACAAAATCCTCACACATCTGTAGGTTTAAAGGACTACCTTTAGTTTTTGGGTACAATGTGGCCAAAAGGGTAATCTACGAACCCTTTGCATGTGTTCTACCGCTGGCAGTAGCCAACCCAGTGGAACCTCATCTAAAAGCTGTATAGCAAATGGAGACATTTGTAATTGGGCTACAGCTGACGGAGAAATTCCGATTGGAGCTATAAAATCTGCAAGATATGTTCAATACTGTTGTATACCCTAAAACAGGGCTACTCAACTTAAGATGGCTCAGGGGCCACTCAGCAAAATACCAAAAGTCCAAGGGGCCGCCATAAAAATGACGGTCCTATTTTGGATTTTTCGATTTTGTAACGCACAAGAAAATGTACATTTTGACATATTATTTTCACTGTACCAGTTTATTTTGTGTTGTGTGTATGTCCAGTGGCAGACACCTATCCTGGGCGCGCGGCAAAGCCGCGCGGCCGGAAAAATTTGGGGGTCAAACCCCCCCAAAAACCCGAAATGCATAGAAAACTATGCATTATACCTGTAACAATTGACGCACCTGTATGTATGTCTGTCTGTTTGTTTTTGAAAAATGTTTTAGCAACCCATATATTTGAACGGAAATGTATATTTTTGGCCGCCAAGACGCTGCGATCGGGCCGCATGCGGCCCGCGGGCCGCGGGTTGAGTAGCGCTTCCCTAAAAAAACATCACAAATTAGCATATTCAATTCAATTATATGCATACAATTTGACTGGCAAAATAACACAACCTACTGCCAATTACATTAAATATCTTCCAGCATTTAATTAGTAAATAGAAACATGCATATATTTTGTTTTTTGACTTTCTGAAAATTTGCATTTTTATGAAAAACCTTATAACTGTCTTTTTTCCTTTTCTCAGATCGGACAAATCAGTGTTAAAGTAATCTGTCGAGGAGAAGGATCTCAGCTACCAGACTACTTTGGCAAACCTGCAGAAAAGAAAGACTTCTACGTGGCAGATGAAACAGGAAGAATCAAGCTGACCTTATGGGATCGCCTTATTGCCCTTCTTGAAGAAGAAGGCTCCTTCAACATTAGCAATGTGTCAATCCGCAGATATAACGATATCACATCATTGTCCAGCACTTCAACAACAACAATTGTACGTTGTCACAATATTGACATTCCTGAACACATTGCTCAAGCAGATGACCTAACTCAGCCAAATGTGATCTGTTCAAATGGACAGATGGAAGGAGTGAATCTTGCAAAAACCAACCAATGCCCATTATGTAGAAAAAAGCAAGACTCATTTAATGCACGTGCAAAAACCCACAAATGCGATAACAAAATTTGCAATAACCTACAAAGAACACCATCATATATCACCATGGTATCTGGCACTGTAGTTTTCAAAAGTACAGGGGACAAAAGTATGCTCAACAGGCTGATATTACCAATGTCCCCACTATCAAATTATCTAAAAAACAACCATCTCACACACATACTGAACGACCTGATGGCCCTAGAAGAACATTTCCTCGAAGGCGAATTCTCAATTGAACATAATACTTCTAATCAGATCACCAAAATCACCAAAAAACCCGAAGACCCAAACTCCACACTAGATTCAGACATGATGACGTGGCATTCTTACATTCCGTGGCCGACTGGAACAGGACGAACAAAAAGACGAAACCCAGGACGAACAAAAAGACGAAACCCAGGACTAACAAAAAGACGAAACCCAGGACCAACAAAAAGACGCAACCCAGGAACACAAACCAAAAACGACAAACCTGAGTAAGGAATTGGAGGGTAGTCAGGGCACAAAGGTTGACCCACTTGCCGGTTCATCAAAAACAAGCAATTATGAACCATCTAACGAGACCGTCAAGGTGAACAGACCAACTACAAAAAGAAAAGCAGCGAGACCAAATATCAAATAAGGCCTATATATTTTTTTGTTTTTCATTTGTATTAAGTTCTTATAACTAATTGCACTGGAGTTTCTTGTTCTGTTGACTTGCTGGCATTTTTCTTTCATTAAAAAAACTCCTCAGTTGAAAAATGACATTAAAATGTCTTTGTTTTCTTTCAACAGCCTAATGGCTTAACTTGTGTTTTTTGAACGAGACCGTCAAGGTGAACAGACCAACTACAAAAAGAAAAGCAGCGAGACCAAATATCAAATAAGGCCTATATATGTTTTTGTTTTTTATTTTTATTAAGTTCTTATAACTAATTGCACTGGAGTTCAACTCCTTATTTGAAAAATGACATTAAAATGTCTTTGTTTTCTTTCAACAGCCTAATGGCTTAACTTGTGTTTTTTGAAAAATAAATATTATTTCCTTGAATAAACATGTTGTATTTCTTTCTTAATCTCAAAGTACTAATTGCACTTTAGATTAAAATATTGTTATATTTATAAAATACAAGTTCAATATCCAACTATCCTACCTGATATGCAAGTACAAGAAAAGGATTCAATATATCGTTGGTGTCCAGGACGAACTCCTTTTTCATTTTTTCCCCTCCTAAATCAATGCTATTGAACACCCTTTACGTCTGTGCAAAAAATCAAAACATTTGAACCAATGAAAAGTTACTGGAGTAAAAGCACAAACGTATTGGTATCAAAATGTTATAGTACAAACAAAGGTAAAAGTACTCATTATGCAGAATGTCCCATTTCACACATTTTCAAAACTAGAGGTCCAGAGGGCGCTAGCGAGGCCTCGCTTATTTTGGGGTTCCAAAATCGTGGGCTAAAAATTTCTTTTTTTCTTTTTTTTGGGGGGGGGACCCCCTGGTGGGTGACCCCTGGTGGTCCGCGGACCCCCGCGAAACATCACGGACCCCTTCGGCTGTTTTTTTTTTTCATGAAGGTGGTTGCTTGTTTCTGGCGCACATCTGGCAACACAGACCTATCTGCTTGTCAACGCCGACGTGGCAACCCAGATGCCGACTCATGTGTTGTTGTTGTGGCGAGATTACAAAAGCGGCTGCGTGGTGTTGGTTGTCTTTGGGATGTACATGGCACGTGAATGACGGACATATTACCGTGAGTGTGGTGTGATAAAGACATGAGTAAAGTGAAAGCAACGGCGCGGGTTGAAGCGAAGTTGTCGCGTGTGTTGTTGTTGTGAGGAGATTTCAATGGCGGCTGCGTCGTGTTAGTTTCGGTTTGCAGGTGGCAAATGTGTGGTGAGCAATGTAAAGTAGCCTATGGCACGTGTCAATTAATCGCGCACTTTCAATTAATCAATCACGCGTTGTGGCTTGTGTGGTTAGTGACAGTGATATGTTGTGGTTGTGTTAATGGAAGGGAAACAATGATAACGGAAGTGAATGAATGAATGATGACGGAAGTCGGGACTTATCTGCAATGTATTATAGGATGTAGGCTATAAAAGGATACAAATCTTTTGAAAAAAGCAGATCTACAAGCTCACCAAAGCATTGTGAGCTTGTAGATCTGCTATTTTCAAATGGACAAAATGAAGTGGGTATAATGTATGTTTTGTGATAATAATCAAAATACCTACAAAGTAACTAGTAACTAAAGTTTTCAAATAATTGTAGTGGAGTAAAAGTACCATAGGCCTATTTACCTCTGAGAGATGTAGTGGAGTAGAAGTAAAAATACGTAAAAGTACCTCAAAATTGTACTGTGGGCTATAGTACTTGAGTAAATATACTTAGTTACTTTACATCGTGGTCCGTGGGGTTTTTCCCCTTGAGAATTGCTCCACAAATTAAATCAGTAGCATTTGTTTCCACCACTACAAGTCACTTGCTATTGTCTTTCTCGTTGTTGTTGTATTCAAATAAATCCCATATGGGACTCTGCCTCTTTCTCCCAACTTGTTTTTTCCGACGCCATTATGGCAAAGTAACGTTCTGCTCTGCTCACTGTGTCGAAAGTCAACACAACGGCAACCAGAAGTCTCGCCCCAAAGCACGCTCGCCCCCATTTCTCCCCCGTACCATAGCAGGGGAATAATAACGCCGGATTTGCCCCGGGGCGACTGTGTTTTGGGGCGAACTCAGTCAGAGTACCCACGGTCGCGCAAACTGCAGTGAAACTGGTGGGGAAATTAATAAAATTAATGTCAATCCAAAAGGCTTATTAAAACAAAAACGAAGGGCATTTTTACTATAATTTCAGTTAGTTTTAGTTAGTTTTGTAAACACAATACAGTTTCAGTTAGTTATCGTTTTTCTTTTTTCTTTTAGTTTTTATTTAGTTTAGTTAACTGAAAAGTTTTTTCACCTTTAGTTTTCGTTATTTCGTTCATTTTCCTTAACTATAATAATCTTGGTCTGGGTGTAACGTTCCACTATATGGTCAAAGTGCTGGTCAAAGATGACAGTAGCCACAATCAAAGCACCTATGTTAAAACGTAACATGTTTGAGCTTATGATCTTCTCATCCTTTTCAGTCCACAAGCCCCCATTAATTTCTAGAACACTGATGTGTGTCATATATGAAAATGTTTAATTTAGTACAATTTGATACAATATATAATGGGAAATCCTGCTTCATCTCCCTTTCTCTCAGCTAAAGGGTGAACTTGGTTAGTACTATTTTACATTGCACATTGGAATCCTGGAAGCTCTGGCCCATAGCATTACAAGGAGTTCTCAACACTACGGACCAGAACTAGGATCCTAAAGATTGTAAATCATATCAAATAAAGGCCTATGGCCTGTTGCTTCCAAAACTGGGAATGCTTGAAATTAAAGATTGAAAATTAGTGCTCTAAATAGTTGTTTAGGCTAATAACCACATGCATAGGTATGTTTTTATGGTTTACCAATCACAGCAAGTTACATGAATGTACAGACAGACAATAATTTGTATTTTCTATTTTATAAATTTGTGGATACAAGTACACTACTGAATTTCATTACTTACATACAAAGGTATTCTTATTGATACTACAAACTACAACATAATGTTTATATGAACCTTGCAGGTATATAAAGTGAACCCACAACAACAGGTGATTTATATAGCAACTTTTAGTGATGTAGGCTATAGATGGATTTGGACATTTATGGTCCATACAACAGTCCATATAAAAATGTGGGAATACTATGACAACATGGCTTGATACAAGCAGAGTAATGGTACTTACAGCAGGTCCATATTCCACATTTGGTGAAAACATGTTTGAATCCTTATGAAACAGTGATATAAAATCGTTGTGGGAGCTGACCACTGTAAATGTATGTGTACCAGTATTCATTTTGGGCAGTAGTAGAGCTAACTAACATACTATTTTAGCATAGTTGGGCTTGGGTAGTGAGTAATAGTGACCGATAGGGGAAATTCACTCAGACACTTGCGCAACTTCTCATTTGTCATGGAAGAACATGCCCTTGTTTTGATTCATGAGAAAAGCTAGACACAAATATAAGTGGGGTACAACCGATATTCGTTAAATCAAAGTCAACTGCACTGTCAGACAGCAAAGTGCTGTTTTAAAGCAATGGATGACTGCACATCAACCAATTCCATCTGAAAGCTGCTCTATCAATCAGCTGCTTTTGCTTATATACAGAAGTCTGCATGAGTAAGTACCTCAATGGGAATGACAAAGCATATTACTTATATTAGTCCATAACATAAAATGTAGACATCTGCAGTTGATTCAGAACACTACTGTTAGGGTACTTACAAACCAGACGCCCTGGTGTGCTTTTTGTCCCCAGAGTCAAAACTTTCATACACCTCACCTAATATTTTAACAAAATCTCAGGCATTGCTTGTTACACACAGTTACACTTACAACAGCTCATCTGAGGATTATGAATCCTTTGAGTCAAACTTGCTAACAGCCATAACATATGGTGCAGGCTTTGACAGCGTAGGTTGTAAAATAACTGAATTTTACAACCTAACTTCAGTAAAGTATTTGCTATATTACACACATCTACACCCCCCAACAATGCAATGGATCACTGGAACACTTTGTTTTTGTTGTTTTGATAAAGTTAAACATTGTCATTAAAAAGCTATCTGGTGACAGACAACTCATTCACTGCCATTCACTAAATATTCCAAAAAGGCCAGACTGACAGGTTGTTGCGATTTTCTTACCGTTGGTAACAGTATTAAACAACTAGAAAAACATTATTCTTCCCCTTTTCCCACATTTCAGATTGATGACATAAAGAGCAACTACACAACTCACTCAACAACCACCACTCAACTGATCTGGATCCTGGCAAGAACACAAGTCAAGATATAGGTACAACATCTTTCAATAGTCTTACTGGAGAATATTGAAGACACTTCATTTATTTTAAAATTACATCCATATTTATAGGTACACATATTGCACAATTTAACCAGTTGGTGGTTTATTGTTAAACTGAAAACTGCTACAAGAACACACAGCAAATACAGCTGACCATAGCCATCATCTTTAATGACCCATTGACACCACACCTGACCATAGCCACCACATGTGAGAAGCCATTGGCACCTAACCTGCCAATAGCTACTAGTTGGTCACTAGCACAAAGTTTTATATTATAAAAGGTAACTATTCTGAATAGCCTTTTTTTTTTTTTTTTTTTTTTTTTTTTACAGTTTCTAATGCTTCATTCTGTAATTTGAAATCAAACTCACTCAAATGTTATGCTGTCTACTTTTGTACTATAACAGATGCCAGGAATAGCTTCTACCTGTGACACATAACCTTGCAGTAGCTGGCACCTCTGAACAGCCATTAACACCACCAGGTAAATAGCCAATTCAATTGATGCTTGTATATGGCATATTGAATATCATATTGATAAATGAATCATCATATGACTACTTGTTTAAAAGGTGATGATTTTGAGCAATTTTGAGCAATTTCAAATATCAGTCATTGAAATGATTTCAATGAGTTGGTCACTAGCACAAAGTTTTATATTATTATTTTATTATTAAATAAAACTATTCTAACTGACTGATTTTCCAAATCTTTTAGTGCTTCATTCTTTGATTAGAATAATAGCCGTATTGCTTACATCATTCTTTAACCCTCCTCATAGATAATGAAGAAACTTGCCAATATGACATCACCACCACCAATCTTCCATAGATACCCACGCCTTCATCACAGAAAAAAGAAAAAATAAACGTATGTAGGTGTCTTTGTTTGAAACCATGTTGGGCATAATTTGCCACCATCCAACCATCAGAATATGGAAGACTGTATTTCAGTACCTTTGGTTCTTATTGTAGTCTAATGTTCTTCTACTGCTATATCCCATTTACTCATTTTTTTCTTTCTGTCAGTTTGAACCAATTTACGCATTTAAAGTGTTTTTACCACAGAAAACGTACTCACTAGATTTTTTTCTTATAAACTATAGGATTATACACAAATCTCAGTAGTTCAGTTTCTGAAAACCTCAGACTAGCCCTCATACCACAAACAACCATATTCAAAGTTTTTTTTTCGTAGTACCATCTGTTTGCTTTTATTTAAAATTCAAATCTTCTTACTACAATTTACCACATTATGAATAATCTTCAGCAGCTATATTGACTACATTTGACAGAAGACAATTTTGATCATGTCTAAGGGCATACATAAGCCACCACTAAACATTTTTCTTTAGATCCATGGCCAGTATTTCTAAGTTAACTCAGTTTTTGCAATGTTGGTGATGCATAGTGTCAAACATTTTGAACCAGCTCACTTTAATTTTACATTTAATCAGCTGTCAATTTTTACACCCAATTTCCAGTTATTGATCAATTAAGATGAGGTTAATACTTCCTTTTGCAGCATATAGCAACCAACATTACATAACTGTTTTTCTTTTGTTACTATCATTGATAGTTGACAATGACAATAATGTACTGCTATTGTTACTCATTTAGAGTCAAAGTCAAGTCTACTACTGTTGCAATTTAAATCAACACTTAGACATTCTCACAAGGCACAAATCTAATTGGACCTGAATGACTTATTGACATAAGCCCCAAGCTCCCACTCTATCCCAAACTGCTGCATAAACACTCATCCACGCATTCATCACTTCCAGACTCGACTACTGCAATAGTCTCCTCTACGGTGCCACCGCAAAAACTCTCAAAAAACTTCAATATGTCCAAAACTCTGCTGCCCGCCTCCTCACCAGAACCAGATCCAGAGGCCACATCACCCCAGTCCTCCATGACCTTCATTGGCTCCCAGTAAACACAGAATTGATTTCAAAATACTCATCACCACCTCAAAATACTCATCACCACCTACAAAGCCCTCAATAACCAGGCCCCCCGCTTCCTTCTGACCTCCTCCAACGCCACACACCCTCCCGCTCCCTCAGGTCTGGCGACGCAAACCTCCTGGACTCCCCCCCCCCCCCCCCAAAAAAAAACGCACCTGGGGTGACAGGGCATTTTCAGTTGCGGCCCCCACCCTTTGGAACCCACTCCCACCTCACATCAAAGCCGCCCCCACTCTTGCCGTGTTCAAAGCCTCCCTCAAAACCCACCTCTTTAGACTCTGTTCAGCTCTTTGAGCTCTGCTAAACAGCGCCCCCTATGGTTGTCATTTTATTCTTGCCCCAGTATTTTTTCCTCTGACTCACTTCCTGTTTGAGCCACAACAAGCTATGTGCAGCTCTCATTTCTAGCTAAAAGGTCTGGTCAAATATATGTCTGTAAGTAGCCTACTGTTCTTCTGATTTATTATCTCATTAATGATGAAGCATGATTGCCAGCACCCTTTTCAGAGCCCAACTGTGTTTTCACTCTGTGACAAAAACGTCATGTTTTTAGCTTGTTAGCTTTCACCATTAGGCTGCACTGCAGCCTGTGTCATGTTAGCTTGTAAGCTATTGAGCTCTGAGCTAATGTTAATGCCTAGCCCCTTTCGGGACCCTGTTTACCTTTTTTATATTTGGGAAGGTGGTATCCAGGGTCCCTTGTCGCTCAAAACACTCTCTCTCGTACTGGCGGCTACCACTGTCTGGTCTCGGGCTAATAGCTCGTCGCTTAGAAGTTGCAGGGATTTCTAAAAGGTACCAACAAGAGCAATACTAACGCGCCAGAAAGCTGCATTAATCCGCACGGATCGGCGATGCCGTTTAACATTTTTAATAATTTAGTAAAACTTAAGCTCCTCTCTCACACTCTGCTCCACTGGCCATGTCCCGCCTCCCCGCGTTGTGATTGTCATGCAAGCATGTAGGAGCTCGCCAATCAGAGGCAGTAACGTAGGACCATAGAGTTATGGTAGGACGTGCAGCTTGTCAGTCACCACGGGGAGGCGGGACATGGGCAGTGGAGCAGAGTGTGAGAGAGAGGCTCTTAAGTTTTACTAAATTATTAAAAATGTTAAACGGCATCGCCGATCCGTGCGGATTAATGCAGCTTTCTGGCGCGTTAGTATTGCTCTTGTTGGTACCTTTGAGAAATCTCTGCAACTTCTAAGCGACGAGCTATTAGCCCGAGACCAGACAGTGGTAGCCACCAGTACGAGAGAGAGTGTTTTGAGCGACAAGGGACCCTGGATACCGCCTTCCCAAATATAAAAAAGGTAAACAGGGTCCCGAAAGGGGCTAGTTAATGCCTATTGCCTAGATGCAGAAATGCTGTATTTTTCTTGTCACTCATGTGTTTTATTTTGTACATTTTGGGAGTGATTTGCTTGTTATTATTTTCGGAATATTTTGAGTTCATGCCAATTCAGTGTTATTAATGCATTCCTTAAAAACGGATTTATACATTCAAATTCACAACTTTCTTGTACACCTTAATGTTATGTTTAAGCTACCTTTCATGTGCTTTACAGTATGTACATAATACTTTCTTACCATTACAAATGTTAAGCTGCTTAATTCATGTTTATAAGTTACTTTAAAAGCATTGTTAAAAGGTTCAAATATTTACAGTGGAAAACTTTAAGAACACATTCATTCCATGTGCATTTCATGTCTTTGCAGTTCTACAAGTAAAAGATAAATAAAAGAAGGAAAGGAAAAGAGAATTAAAACCAAAACAAAGACTTTCCCTTCAAACTGAAATCAGTCTCCTCCTGGTCCTTTTTTTACTCATCTGATGTTAGCTGTCTGCCTAGCTCGGCAAAGGTGGTTATACGCTCAGCGAGGGCAGAACAGACTCGCTTTCCCTGCCTAAACCTAACTAAACCTCACTTTCTTCCTCTAAGTCTTAGCCTTTTGTTTTTAGCCTTTTTAATGTTTTCTTTTCTCCTAATAACATTGTTTTTAAGCTGTTTTGTAAAGCGACTGATATTATTCATGGCTATCATTGTCATTATAGCAGTTAGTTGGACTAAAAAACTACCTTTTTAACAAAGCATTTTCTTAGTTTTATCCTTAGGTTTTATCAGACATAAAAACTTGAGAGATTTAAAACACAGAAGCTATAGTTCAACCATAAAATGGATGATGAACCTGATGATGAACCTGATGATGTTTCTTACAGAGTTCTGTTTTCTATTTTCATCACACACAGAGTCGTCCAGAAGAGAGACCGTTTGCTGTGCGGAGCAGCTTCATCAAAGGTATTTTTCAAGGCAGTCTCAAAATTATCCTCGACACCTTTGGACGAGAAGGTGTTAAACTACTCTGAGCTGGAAGAGGCCAATGCAATGCAGGTGAAAAGGCACATTTTGTCATCGATGCAGTGACGAACAAAGGATCTGCTGTACGTTCAATCATGACAAAGATTCTCTGTGAGATCGACCCATCTTGGGTTGAAGGATTGAACCGATGTACTTAAAATATAGCCTGGTAAACCCCCCTCCCTCCGGAAATCTCATTTGCATTTGGTTTCAGGAAGGAGGGTCTGGGATTGCTCACAGAGTAAAGCTGCCCGAACCACTGCGCATACGAACCAATCAGCGGCTGCTAGGGGCGGGATCATCCAATCACATTACATTACATTACAGTCATTTAGCAGACGCTTTTATCCAAAGCGACTTACAATAAGTGTATTCAACATAGGTAGGGAACGAAAACTACTAATCACCAGAAGTCTTTAGTGCATTTTCTGCAAAAACAAGCAACCAAGAGTATACCTAGCGCTAAGGTAAAAGTGCAATATATCAGCTACCTATTTCCTTAAACAGATGAGACAAAATAGCTAAATCAAATGAGCATGAGCTAAAACAAATAAGTGTATCGACTAAACAAGATCCAATAAACAATCCAATAAACAATACAGCAATAGACAACAAGCGTTCGTACAACTAGTTAACAACAAGTAGGTCAGGCAGAGAGGAAGGGTAGTGTTTCCTGAAGAGGTGAGTTTTCAGCCTGCGGCGAAATATGGGCAGTGACTCTGCTGTCCTAACATCAGTGGGAAGTTCATTCCACCACTGTGGGGCCAGAACAGAAAAGAGTCGTGACCGTGTGGATCGGCCAGAAGGACCCTTGAGTGACGAGGCAATCAGTCGCCCCGAGGTGGCAGACCGAAGTGGTCGAGCAGGTGTGTAGGCATCGACCATAGCCCGGAGGTAGGAAGGAGCTGTTCCTTTCACTGCCCTATAGGCTAGCACCAGGGTTTTGAACTGGATGCGAGCCGCTACGGGGAGCCAGTGTAGAGAGCGGAGAAGGATGGTTGTGTGGGAGAACTTGGGGCGGTTGAACACCAGGCGAGCCGCAGCTTTCTGAACAAGCTCCAGAGGTTTGATGGCAGATGCCGGAGCACCAGCAAGGAGGGAGTTGCAGTAGTCCAGGCGGGAGATGACGAGAGCCTGGATGAGCACCTGGGCTGCCTTCTCCGTGAGGAAGGGGCGAATCCTCCTGATGTTGTAGAGCAGGAATCTGCAGGACCTCGTCACTGATGCGATGTTTGCCGAGAACGTCAGTTGATCGTCCAGGGTCACACCCAGATTCTTCGCAGTCCGAGTTGAGGTCACCACCTAGTAGCTTGAAAAAATGAAACTCCGTCTGTCATCGATTCTGCGCCCGGAGTCTCAGATGCAAGTACGCTGTGAAACAAAATGTGTGTCGCAAGCTTCTTCCATTTGACGGAGTGAGGTTACTTAAAATACCTCCAGTGTCTAGGTGAAAATGTGCTTCTTTCTTTCTTTCTGAAGATTTAAAAGACACGTTGGACACATTCATCTTTTTTATGACATCTCTAGAGCAACTTCAACGTTAATGAGCAATGACAGGTAAGATGCCTTGCTCATGGTCGCTTCAACAGGATGCTGTGTCCCAGGGACACTTCATGTTTTTACTTGAAGATAATTTGACCAAAACATTGTACTGTTCCCTTTAAAACCGGGAAAGCGTCTGTGTCATTTTAGACTTTAGCGTTGGCTATTCAAAAATATCAGATGTATGAGCTTGTACATCTGATACTTTTGAACATTTTTAAAAAATTCTACAAAATGCCTTCTGAATCAGCAGTTAACAACTGCTGATTCAGAAGGCATTTTGTAGAATCGGCCTCAGGTCTTAATGGGTTAAAATAAATAGTTTAACCAAAACAGTGTACTGTAATATAATTCTATGAAGACACAAACATCTAAACCACTAGCCTAAAGGGAATTCCCCCTTGTTCCGGGGAGATAGTCTTTTTCTCATCAGGCAGAGGCTCTGAGACATTACTGCTACACTGTACACAGGACAACTGCTTTTTATACATGAATAAAAATAAAAGGTTTTGTAAGTGAAGACAATGTGCAGCACTGCTTTGTTTTTCTACTTCATTATAAATATGATATGTGCTGATGAGTAGTGGATTAATTATCTTTGCTTAATTATACATAATACATCATTGGGTTGATTCATCTTTGTTTCATGTGTGTGTTCATTATATTGGGTTCACACTCTATTTAACAGTGACCTCTATTAGATAGAGTTGACCCAAAGTGACACCAAGTGGCCAAAGTAGGTACAAACACCCTGATTTTTATTATATATTTTACTATATTACCCAAAAAAAATACAAATTACTCCTTTTTTACTGATATTTTCAGACATCATTTTAAACGATAACATTTAATTTAGATCAAGACTTTTTTGCAAACCTACAAAACAATACAACTGGAAACACAGCTCTGAAATCCCTACATTCTCTTGCAAGATTTAAGAATGACTTCTGACTAGTAGAAAAAGCACAGGTCTCCGCCAGGTTAGGTAGGTTATTGTGGCCTCCTGGTGGCGCTATAATAGGCCAATGAGAAAAGGGTGCCATTTCTTCTTGGGCCTTTCACGGCAATCGGACCTTGCATTCATGATTTGAGGCATTTTGTTCCACAAATGTGTTTTGCTAAATTATACCTGCTGGTGGCGTTTTAACAGGCCAATGTGAAAAGGGTGGCATTTCTGCCTCGGCCTAGTGCAATGTGCGTGTGAAATTGCACGGAAAGCGCAAGCTGCGTTCATGATTTGAGGCATTTTGTTCAAAACGGAGCAATCCTGCACATTTTGGAAGCCAATGAGGATGGAATATGGAAAATTGGACAGATCCGTGTTGATCACATGACTATAGAGATACTGTGTACCGATTTGCATGACGTTTGGATAAAATTGTAGGAGTAAATGGGTTTTGCACAAATCGGCCTCCTGGTGGCGCTATAACAGGCCCATGTGAAAAAGGCAGAGGTTCTGAATTGGCATCCAGGGAGTGTGTGTGCACAGTTTCGCAGCGACCGGGCCAACGGTGCCTGAGATTAGCTGCTCACAGACAGATGGACGGATGGACACACACACGGACGGACGGACAGGGGGTAAAACATACTCTTTCGCCATGCCTTTCGGCCTGGCGGAGACAATTATGGCTCCACCTGAACAGGTCATATAGATCTACTATTAGATCTGAACACTAACTGGTCATAGTTAGATCGTAGTGTCCTATGTATTGCTCCAAACTTTATATACTGTATAAGGATACATGTTTTTATGTTTCATCGTTGTTTGTGCAGTTTGTTGTTCTATGTCTGAAAGTGGAACCACAATGGAAACATTTGTGTATACATCCACAGTTAGCGTTTTCCTAAATAATGACATTGTTGTGATTTTGTTTTAACTGCCAATTTGATTGAATACTTTATTAACAAAAAAAGCACAAAGGTACAGTTTCATACAAAAGGATGTTGAACCAAGAAAGCACTATGGCTTGTTTCCATGTGGTCCTGTAAATAAATAAAGTTATCTATCGACGCATGCTTTACGTATGCCTCGGGGGGGTGAAGCCGTTTCAATTCATTCCCTATGTACGTGGTTTTGAGGCGCTGACTTGTCACAGGGGAGGAGGGGTGAAGCCATGAATTGAAACAAATCTTGAGGGCCTCACACATTTTTTTTCCTGGGCTGAATTAGGGGCCCAGCACGTCCCTGTGCACAAAATCAAGGTGAGCGACGGAGCGGGGGGGAATCAACATGAGCGGATAGCGAGCGTGACAACAGCCCCCTGGAGCGAGGAGCATTTCCACCCACTCCCCTCACATGCTCTGATTTAGATTGGCTAAAATAGTGAAATAGCCAATCTACAAGCTCACCAATTTTCATTATCAGTGTTTCATTTTAGTTTTTTTTCTATTCTGGAAAATCTTTGAATGTCTTTGCAAATGTCTAAAGCAGGGGAAGGCAACCTTTTGACATGAAGTGCCATGTTTTTAATTTCTTGATAGTGTAGTCAGGGGATATTAGCAGAACATTTTCCAATCTTGGAATACATTCCTTACCAAAAAAAATCTTCACCAATGTGTTTGTAAAGGTGTCTAGTAACACATCTCACAAAGACTAAAATGCAGTTTCCCTAGGGGAATTTTTGACAGCTGCTGAAAGTTGGGGTACCCACCATTTCCCTGCATTTCCATGCAGGAAAAAAAAAAATCTAAATTTAATTCTGTTTCAAGTAGCATGTGAGGGGTCAAACTAGGGTGTTTTTATGATTCTGAATCCATTGCAAGCATTTGTTTTGCACCAAAACCACTCCTTGGGCTAAAAACAGCCCAATCTCAATGGGCTTTTTACACAAAAAGTATACCTGGAAAAGGATGGCTATGGCCGTTTTTAGCCCAAGGAGTGGTTTTGGTGCAAAACAAATGCTTGCAATGGATTCAGAATCATAAAAACACCCTAGTTTGACCCCTCACATGCTACTTAAAACAGAATAAAAATTTGATTTTTTTTTCCCCTGCAGGGAAATGGTGGGTACCCCAACTGTCAAAAATTCTCCTAGGGAAACTGCATTTCAGTCTTTGTGAGATGTGTTACTAGACACCTTTACAAACACATTGGTGAAGATTTTTTTTGGTAAGGAATTTATTCCAAGATGTTTTTAATATCCCCTGACTAGTGTGCCATATCAACATTAACTTAAACATAAACATATTTCCTATAGATTTAGATTTACCATATACAGTACATACTTATTTCTTTAAATTTTGGCCCTTTAGTCTAGCCTAGTTGGGTCCCTTGAAATTGTTTGGTTTGCCTTTGCTGTCTTTTTGCCATGCTTGTAACCTGTAGCACTTTGAGATGTGTAAGAGTGTAAAGTGCGTTATAAATAAAATGCATTATTACTATAATTATTTGCTTTGCTTCTTCCTTTGACATATTTTCTTTCACATCAGGACATTGTAATGATCATGAGACTCAGAGCAATAGCCCACCTATCTCCAACACTCCCTCCCCAGAGTTCAGAGTTTGAATGGATGTAGAATTGTGTGCAGGATTTAAATTGCATAGATGTGAGGTCTTAATTTGATTGACTACATTAGAACATGTTAGTTTTTTTAAAGAAAAACCCTCTCCTCTCTCTCACACTTATGCCAGTATGTCAGTGATTACCCTCCCCAATGTTGGCACCCATAGCTAAAGTTGCCTACCCTGCATGGTCTCAACTCAAGTAAATGTACTTTGATACTGACCACCACTAGCTGTGAGTGTTGTTATGGTATTCTCCTGTCTTGAAGGTTTTGGATTGTGGTTTGATCCTAACCCTAACCCTAACCCTGACTTGTTAAATTGTTTAAACATGTTTTAAACATATTCTAAATGTAACACATTTAACATTGTTTGAGCAGATCTACAAGCTCACAATGTGACTATGTGAGAATAGTCTTATATGGGGGTTTTAGTGGTCAAACTGATTTTGATGCTATACTAACACGTTTAGCTGGGGACCCCCTGGAACCCCCTCAAGGACCAATGGGCTAGTGCATGGCGCTGCTCATCAAACATAGGCCACAAACTGATTTGAATCTGTGTGTCAATCACTGTATTGACAGCATGTCTATTTGGTGCTCGTGTTATTTTGTCACAGTGTGAGGCAGATGGTGGATCCAAACTCAGAACAGAGCACCCAGAGTCTGAGCAAGATACACAAGGACATCTTAGCTAATTGACAACAGGAACACAACATTGCAACAACCAGTCAGGCTTTAGATGGAAGACAAGGAGGGTCTATATACACACAGGGATAACCAGGCACAGGTGAACACAACTGACAATCAGCACAGGGATAGGCTAGGAGACTAACAGGACACAGGTGGAGACAACTAATAATCACTGCAGAGAGGCGAGACAGAACAGGTAACAGTAACTAAGGAAAACAGGAAACACTACAACATAGTAGTGTTTAGTAAAATCACTACTATGTTCACAAATCACAAAGTAAAATCCTTACTAAAACTAAGAAACAAGGAAGATACATTACATCCAAATTAAAGGAATACAATTGTTAAGTAAAACTATAATTCTGAAACAAGGAACACAAAAAGAAAACAACAGGGAAGCAGAACACAACACGGATCATGACACTTTTAAAGATACTATTTGACACTGTAGGCTAAATAGTTTGCAATAATACAATTATTTAATACAAAATTTCTGTTTCTAAAATATTTAGTTTTTGTTTCTGTTTAGACTGTACAGTACAACGAATAAAGTGGTATTTTGATCACTGGCAACATGTCTTCTCTTGTTTAATAACTAAAGGCAATCTAGCAATACATTCAAATGAGGTTATAATATAACCTATATATTATGTTACAGGACGACTTCACCCATTTTCAACCTATCTTCATATAATTGGTCCTCACTTATGTTCAGGATAAAATGGTAAAACATGATTCTACTCCGTCTGTGTCTCATAGGAGGGCTGTGGACACTTCAGAAACCAGCCTTTACCAGTGACATCATCATTAGGCAGATTTTAAAGGTGTAGTGAAATGAAAAATATGTTTTTCACACTTTTAGAGCATATCAGTGGTCATCATATGGGCATACCTAACAATAGATGCCAAAAAAAATGGAAAAAAAACATTTCTGTGTATTTTTATATCTAAAGTCCCTATAAAGCCAATCTTAATTACTTCCTGTAAACGAAAACGTGCTGCGTGATGACATAACGCAGCTTTCATGAATATAAATGAATCTTGATTACATGCACCTGTTTGATTCCCATAGCTGCACGTTCTTCAAACACAGCTGATTTTAATTACAGAGCTACTCCGTTTTGAATCTCATTGAAGATGACATCCAGACGGTGTATTACTCATAATAAACTTAATCTGCACACTAAAATATGTATCTGAAAACATTATAGGTTAGAAATAAGCCAGGTAGTAGCAAACGTGTTTCACTGGCCGTCTCTCTCTCACTCAAACACTAGCCGTGTTGCGCACGGCTGAAGTGATTGAGATTCCAACGTCCCATAGCCTGAAGGGATGGGACCTTCTGATTGGTTTAGAGTCGGTTGAGTCAGACTGAACCTTCAAAATAAAATGACCGAAAATGTCACTGCACTGCATCTTTAAGATTAAAAAAAAATGTTAATATTAAAGTAATACTAGGTAACTTTTTCAATAAAACTAAAGTTAAATTGTATATCTTTTGTGAGTGGCAAATGTTTCACAACACCCACTCCATGAATTTCACCCCCAAAAGCCTTTTATTTATATATTTTCTATTGAACAGTGTCGGGGGGGACTTTCCCGCGAAAATGACGTCATCTGGCCGGAAAACGGAAGCGGAAATGCACCGGTTTCCTGTTTGGCCAGTTACTACCGCGCTAATAACAAAAAGGAAACTCACACTGATTTTAAGAGATTGTATGATTTGAAGATTGAAAAACAACAGAAAAATAAAACACAGCTCACGGTAACTAAAGCTCCACTGGCTAAGAGAAACGATCCACAGATCGTATAAAACAATTAAAAGAACGGCCTGCAGTGACGGTAACGACCAGCAGAGGCTGCTAAAATCGTTATTTGTGGACCTGCACTGTATAACTTTAACACAAGAACAAAATGTCCATTATAGCATACTAACTTTCCAGGAATAGAAAGCCTGTCATTACTATTAGCTTGGATTCCCCATCGATTCAATTGAGGCCAATTCAGAGATTGGTAGAAAAAGGATCTTGTCTTTGGCTGCTATGTCTGAGTAGTGTCAACAGATCTCACCATAAATTTGGAAGCTGTTGACTAGATGAAAAGATGAAAGATGATGAGATAACTGCTAGGGTGTGGAGTGACTTTTGCATTCTGCAGCTCGCTCAGTCTTTTTTTAACAAAAATGGACAGGCATCCCACCAAATTTGACTACATTCGACAGAAACTCAGAGAAATGGGAAGACTTTTGCTGACATTGCGGAAATAATTTGCATAACATTTAGCAGACGCTTTTATCCAAAGCAATACCCACTCTTGAGGATGCTGTGAAACCTCCTAATTTTCATGTGGTTTCAGGCTGTCGAGATAGTGTCGGGGTTTGATGATGAGAAACACACCTACACAACTCCAAGCCTTGCGCTTAAATTAGGTCACTCAAGATAAGTGATATAATATACTGCAGAGCATTAGTAGCAGAAGACAGCGAGCTGAGTAAGTCGACGCAGGCTTTCAAAACGTTGAATACCACAAAGTGGTCTGAACTTGTGTCGCACAAGCTTTAACTAACTTGAATGAGCGGCACTTTAACAAGCCTTCCACTCTGCCGTTCACTGAGGATGTTCAGCGGCTTCACAAACGTCTTGAGAAGACTGCAGAAGAAGCATCTAACGACTTGGAAAAGAGGGCATCAACAAAATCGTATGGTCAACTGTGCAAAGCAACTCTAGTCAACATAACACTAAATAAAAAAAATGAAACTTAAAGGCTTTCTTGAGAGGGACACAAGTGCATTACATCAAGATATTGCTGCTGGACTCTGCTGAACATTTGAACTCAAACTGTGTAACCACTTTAATCGTGTGGAACTCAGAGGCAAAAGAGGATATGCACCTCTTTTACTATCACCGGACATGGTTAATACGTTGATGCTCCTAATAAGTAAAATAAAAAACTGTGGCGTTCCCGAGGAAAACCCTTTCCTCTTTGCAAGGGGGTGCTCCTTCCATTCCGACATCTCACCACTCCGACTAGTGGCTTCCGCGTGCGGTTATGGTTAGGGTTAGGGTTAGGTATAGGGTTCGTCAACGTCGGAAAGGCGACATGTCGGAAAGGAGAAATGCACCCCTTTGCAAGACCACATTGTCTGACCACCTTACAGAGGACAGGATTGTCTAAGACTTCATGCCGATGAATGTGAAGCAAGGAACCCTGAACTCCTCAGGTCCACCCAGCTGCGCAAACATGTCCTTAACCTTAAGAATCATGAGTTGGACCAAGCTGCTGACTTCCTTGGACATTATATTTGCTTCTATAGAGAATACTACAGGCTTCCGGAGGCAACAACCCAGCTGGCCAAAATATCCAAATTATTGCTTGCCATGGAAAAAGGCTCTCTGTCAAGTCTTGAAGGCAAAACACTCGAGGATATTGAAATCGAAGGTATAAAGGCGGTTACACACCGGCGAATATGCGAATATACGCAAAATTCGGACTCGTTCCGAATAATTAAAAGACGCTTTTTTCGCTCCGCGAAACTGATGTGGAAGCTTGCATTGACTTTATACGTTTTTTTAAAAAGCGTATTATTCGCATGGAAAAAATCGCCCTGGTGTGTAAGGACCTTTACAGTTGTAAAATTGAAAATCATGATTTCTAGCAAATATTTGATGTAGCAAAATTGGATATAGAATGTCTGTAGGAAATATGTATCACTTGTCATAATTTATTAAGGTACGTTAATATAATGTATTTTGTTAGATAACCTAGAATTGACTGATTTCGAGGAAAGTTTTTATTGTCTCCGCCAGGCCGAAAGGCATGGCGAGAGAGTATGTTTTGCCCCCTGTCCGTCCGTCCGTCCGTGTGTGTGTGTGTGTGTGTGTCCGTCCGTGTGTCCGTCATTCTGTCATTTTGTGTACAGCTAATCTCCGGCACCGTTGGCTTGATCGCAGCGAAACTGTGCACACACACTCCCTGGATGCCAGAGCAGAACCTCTGCCCCAAATTTTTCAAATTAGCCTTTTATAGCGCCACCAGGAGGCCGCTTTTTGCAAAACACATTTCTTGACAGTACTCCTACAGATTTTATCCAAACCTCACGCAAATCAGTACACAGTATCTCTATAGTCATGTGATCAACACGGATCTGTCCAATTTTCCATATTTCATCCTGATTGGCTAAGGTTGGCTTCCAAAGTTTGCAGGATTGCTCCGTTTTCAACAAAATGCCTCAAATCATGAACGCAGCTTGCGTTTCCCACTAGGCCGAGGAAGAAATGCCACTTGAAAATGTTCAAATCAGCCTCATGGTGGCGCTATAAATGGACGATTTGTGTTTTTAACTATAACTCCACCGATCTGCATGAAACTTTGCACGCACACTCCCTAGAGGCCAAGGAAAAACAACTGACCTGCATTTTTCACATTTGCCTTTCATAGCGCCACCAGGAGGCCGACTTATGTAAAACACATTTTTTGATATTGAGCCTTCAGAATGTATCCAAATTTCACGCACATCGGTACACTTGATCTCTATAGTCATGTGATCATGATGGATCTTTTAAAATTTTCATATTCCATCCTGATTGGCTAACATTGACATCTAAAGTTTGACATAAAGAGACGGTGCCGACAAGCTGAGCGCAAATGGAAAGCTGACAATCTCCATATTTCATTAGACATCCTGAAGACTCTCATGGCAGATTATCAAAATGCAGTCAAGGTTGCAAGATCAGATTATTTCTCCAATATCATTTCAACCAACAGCCATAACCCCAGGACTCTATTCAAGGTGCTACACTCGGTCACGAACCCCACCCCACCCCACAGCAACCAACTTTCTAAAGAGAAATGTGAAGAATTCCTCAACCACTTTTTACACAAAGTTGAGAACATCAGATCTCACATAATCCCAGACACTAGCTGCGCCCCCTTTTTCCCGAACGTCTCAGTCTCTTTTAACCATTTTCTACCGGTCACCTATCAGTCCATAGAAAAAACAATTGTCTCAATGAAATCCTCCTCCTGCCAACTGGATCCCATTCCAACCAAAATTTTTAAGGAGGTTTTTCACTCAATTTCACCCCACATTCTGGCCATCATAAACGCATCCCTATCCACCGGCACTTGTCCCTCTGTCTTTAAACAGGCCACCATCCAGCCTCTACTGAAGAAACCCAACTTAGATCCATCTGTCCTTAACAACTACAGGCCAATTTCCAAATTATCATTCTTGTCAAAAGTTTTGGAGAAAATCATCTCTTCTCAATTAATCACTTTCATGAACAACAATGACATTTTTGAGCAATTTCAGTCTGGATTTAGGGCTCTCCATAGCACAGAGACTGCCCTTATTAAGGTAACTAATGATCTACTACGCTCAGTCGATGATGGTGACTGTGCCATACTGGTACTACTTGACCTGAGTGCGGCCTTTGACACGGTCGACCACTCCATCCTATTGACATGCCTGAAAAGATGGGTTGGCGTGCAGGGAATCGCCCTTGAACTATTGCGTTCCTATCTCAGTGACAGAACTATTTCCGTTGTCTCTGGCGACACCTCCTCCCCCTCAGCCCCTCTCACGTGTGGTGTCCCACAGGGGTCTGTTCTTGGACCTCTCCTGTTCTCCATCTACATGCTGGAGCTAGGTCACATCATCCGCAAGCACAAGCTTTGCTTCCACTGTTATGCGGATGACTCGCAAATTTATGTCCCGGTCAAATCCCCAACCAAAGGAAGCTTAGATGGTCTAAGGGCCTGTCTCGCTGACATAAACTCATGGATGTCACAAAACTTCCTCCAGCTGAACGCAGATAAGACTGAGATTGTTCTCTTTGGCCCCCCACATCTCACTAGCCTTTTAAAAGACGACCTGGGCAGCCTGTCCAGTGCTGTAAAACCGGTCGCCAAGAGCCTAGGTGTCTTCTTCGACTCAGATTTCTCATTCAATGTCCAAGTCAAAAAAACTGTACAATCATGCTTTTACCAACTCAGAACAATTGCAAAAATTAAGTCTGTCCTGTCATCTGTAGATTTAGAGAAACTCATACATGCATTTATAACCTCCCGTCTGGACTACTGCAATGGTCTATACACTTGTTTAAGCCACAAAACAATTTCTCGCCTGCAGCTGGTGCAAAATGCAGCTGCCAGGCTTCTGACTAATACAAGAAAACGTGCCCATATCACCCCTATTTTAGCAACTCTCCACTGGCTTCCTGTTGTTTTTAGAATTGATTTTAAGATACTTTTATTAGCTTTTAAGGCCCAAAATGGTCTTGCCCCTAAATATATTACAGATCTGGTGCCTCCCTATGACCCACCCCGTAGCCTAAGATCCTCTGAGGAGGCCCTCCTAGTAGTCCCCAAAACAAATTTGGTCACAAAAGGTGATCGGGCTTTCTCTGCCCGAGCACCTATACTATGGAATGCCCTACCTGTGGAAATTAGGAAAGCAAATTCCCTGACATCTTTTAAAACACTTCTAAAAACACACTTATTCAGGAAAGCCTTTCCCTAGATCCCCCTATCAGCCATAATTGTTTTGTGTGTGCTGTCTTTCTATCTAGTACCTATTTTATTTGATATTATTTCTTCCTTATCCATGTTCCTTGACTTATTTTAATTACCAGATATGTTTTTACTGCTTATCTGAATTGAATGCTTTTATGTCAAGTCCATAAGACTTTTTAATCTTGTATGCTATGTTTTTTTTTCTGTTGTTCAGCACTTTGTAACTTATGTTTTGAAAAGTGCTATATAAATAAAGTTATTATTATTATTATAAAGTTTGCAGGAGTGGCCCGTTTTGAACAAAATGCCTGTTGGAGTTGAATTTCACCTTATGACCCACACAAAGTACAGATACTTGTAGCACGGAGACAATAAGGAAAAACCAGACTCAGACAGGCAACCAAGGGTATAAGGAAACATGTTTGTATTCAGATCAGAGAGACAATAGAAGGTTACAGTATATCACAGGTATGGTTCCGCATCATCGGTCGCGTCTCTCCGTAGTGTAACAGAGAAAGCACGAGGCTTTAACAGAGTCCAGTAACATAAACATATGACAATAGGATGTGACATCGATGAGGTTCCGTGTGAAGGTGGACTTCTCGGATTGGATGAGAGCGATGGTTACGTCGTCGTCTGATGATGGTAGATTATGATGGGAGGATGATGGTGTGACAGTTTATCTCTGGACAACAGCGTCCCCATGTCTGGGTCAACAGGTTTGACATCTGACTCTGACCCACTGGTCAGTGGAGGCTTGGTGACATGGGTGTAAGACAGCTGTAAGAAAGGATTAGTGTGGAAAAGAACACCGATATGGTGTTCTCACAACATAGATTGTCACAGAAAGGGCCTGCATGACTTTGACCTTGGCTGGCAGACAGAGAAACTGAGAGTACAGAGTACTTTTACCATGACAAAGTACAGGCCCGTATGGCATTATTAATAGGACATTTTAACCAGGTTAAGGACCCTAGACACATTATGATAATTAAGATAAGAGATCAAATGAAATGACTCTATCAAGCCTACATCTTATCATGATTTGGATAGGGTCAAAGGTCAAGTTGATTGTACCTTGTGACATTATTCAAAACCAAATCAGACAGGCAAAGATTTAAATGACTTAAAGGCAAAGATAAATGGTGTTAGATAACATACACATTTATACTTCTTCAAAAGGACTGTATAATTTATTAATTTGGAAGCAAAATGGTTATATTTCATGAGTACATAATCAGCGTTAGTAGGATGAAATCTTACATAGACTATAGAATAATTAAAATGGTAAGTGGGTTCTATATGCTGTTAAATGAGAAAAATGACATCACCTCATAAGTTCCCAGAATAAGGTATTATAATTATGAACAGATCTGTCAAACCTTTCTTTATTTTATTTTGAAGGCCATCCCTTGGCAGGATCTGAATTTTTTTTTACTTTTAACTTTTCCTGAAAATCCCACAATGTATGTACCACCAGGAACTTTAGCCAACATAGTCTTGTTTCCAAGAAGCTGTTGTTTCAGGTCCCGCCCCCAAGTGTGTATCGGCTCAGTCGAATTTTAGCCCTACTTCTCCTTGAAGCAATACTGTGGGTAGATATGTTAACCCTAAGCAAAATAATTTATGGCGGGAAAAACTCACGTGATGCCTCTTTACTCACACAGACGTATAGGACCTACTTTTCCTCTTTGAGCAGTCGAGAGGAGAGGCTTCTGTCACTCAATTTAACCAGGAAGATTATTTAATCTGTAAATGAATTAAACACAGAATTACTGGGTGTAGAAAGTGCACATGAAATGTATTTGACAAAACATAAGCAGTTTAAAACAGTTAAGAACTCTTGAAAAATTAAAGTTTAGCCCTGTATGTACAATTGTATGTACAATTAGCAGGTAATGTGACCTTATAGTTGTCCAGGAATTGGATTTATGGGGTGGTTTACATTCTCGTTCTAAAATGAAACACAAAATGAAAATGAAACACAAAACACAGCAATTAAACATTAAATGAAATCATATTTAAATCAAATATTCATCAAACTCCCCTCTATTTGACACCCATATATCTATAATATAGTGTGTGTCAGATGATTTGTTGATGAGAAAGGGGATGAGAAAAAAAATTATAAAAAAATTAAAATTAAAAAGTTATAATTAAAACTTTTAAAATTAAAATATAACAATGAAAAATAAGGAATAAACATCTTTGTTCTGAAGAGTATATTGAAATTAGATAAGTACAGAAAAATAGCAAATCTGCAAGCTTACAAAAAAATCTTAAATTAAAATGATAAAATATTTTCAAAACTTTTAAAATAAATCAAAATGACTTTATAATAAACTTAATATTATAGTTAATGTTTCCCAATATTGATATGGAACAAATTGAATCTTATTGTGGGTTAATTTAACGGATCTATGTTTTAAATGGAATTCAATAGTGACTCAGCTACAGGATTACGTTGCCATAGAAACGTGTCTAACATACCACTAACACTTCCTGCTGAAGGAATTATGGGAAATGGAGTCTAAGTAGCCCAGAAGGAATTATGGCAAATTGAGTTTTAAGAGACCAGAGCGATCATTTTGGATGAGCTGATGACGCTAAATTAAAGATTTGTCACTGACAGATCCTTGGAAGTTTTACTTTGTTCTAACTGACAGGGGAATTAATTAAATTTGGACTAAAATTGTTATAGAACAAGCGAGACAGACACACATTCAAACATTCACGCATGCCTGCATATCAAAATCGCTCATACATAGATAGCAGAAGGGAGAAAAAGATAAACAGATAGAGACTTTCATTCCTTAGCTCCCTCGCTCGCCCGCTCGGACACACACACACCGTACGACAGCTTGCGGACCCATAGAGAGAGAGAGAGAGAGAGAGAGAGAGAGAAAAAAACATTCGTTCATTAATACACACAGACATACAAACATACCGAACATAGATATCTTCCAGCAACAAACTAATTTTGGAATCAAAAAGATTTTATACTGACTGGGTTCAGTATTTCTTACTAGTTTAAATTATAAAAATATTTAAAAGAAATTAAAACTTATTATTAAGGCTAAATATATTTACTGGTTGAATGAACTAGAACAGAAGGTTCAAGTAAAGGAATATAAAATGTATTGTTTAAGGCATTTAAAACTTATTGTTAAAGCAATATATTAAATGGATGGATGGTTTTAATCTATAGTGGTCAAAATAAAACCGGTCAAAGGTAAAAACATATATATACGCTCACCCCCCGCACCACCCCGGCCGGAGGTGGTGAGAGAAAGAGAGGCAGATAAAATAAAGATATAGATATTATTCGGTACAGATTACAACAGGAAAGTACAGAATCTGGGTTCTGCCTGAGTCTAAAGTACTGGGTTCTGCCTGAGTCATAAAGAAATCGCCTGAGTCATAAAGTACAGAATCTGGGTTCTGCCCGAGTCATAAAGAAATCGCACCGAAAAAATACAGTCTGAAACCCGTGGAGGAGTAGTAGATAAAAATAGATTAGGGTGTTTGCACTACACTCTGAAACTTAGAAACGGAAAAAGGAATAACGAGCTAAATAATTGACCACTAGATAAGAGAATTTATGAGACATTCAGGAATGTCCTCCCAGGAATATAAGGTGATAAAACATTTTTACTTGACAGGCTCCCTGGCGGAGCTTTGTTAAACAGTCATTTACAAACAGGCTGATAATTATGAGACACATGGTTCGGTAAAGACAATACATACAATAAAGAAAAAGGTATACTCATCAGATCAAGGCAGGGATAAGTTACATGGAGGTCCCAATCACTGGACCATGGTACAATAAAAATAAAAATATATACTCATCAAATCTGATGTTGGTTCAGGGATCCCGACCCCGATTGCTGGACCATGTGGAATTTGAGACATGTCGAGGGTCCAGTCCAAAGGTCCAGCGATCGCGTCCAGGTCCAAAACAAAATAAATTGTGATACTGTTCAAAGTTAACCTTCATCTGAATAGAAGTGATAAGTCGTTACACCCAAGGCCGGTTCGTTTGATACGTATTAAAACATGGTCTGCCGGGGAAGAGAGTCTGACAATAGCAGTTCCCCCCCGTACACCATATTTCAAACATATCCTGGCTCGATAAGGACCAATTGTTGGAGTTGGATTTCACCTCATGACCCACACAAAGTACAGATACTTGTAGCACGGAGACAATAAGGAAAAACCAGACTCAGACAGGCAACCAAGGGTGTAAGGAAACATGTTTGTATTCAGATCAGAGAGATATAGAAGGTTACAGTATATCACAGGTCCGCAACATCGGCCGTCCATCTCTCCGTCGTGTAACAGAGCAAGCACGAGCTTTTAACATTGTCCAGTAACATAAACATATGACATCATAGGATGTGACATCGATGAGGTTCCGGGTGAAGGTGGACTTCTCGGATTGGATGAGAGCGATGGTTACGTCGTCGTCTGATGATGGTACAGTAGATGATGGTAGATTATGATGGAGGATGATGGTGTGACAGTTTATCTCTGGACAACAGCGTCCCCATGTCTGGGTCAACACGTTTGACATCTTGCTTCTGACCTGTCACTGGTCAGTGGAGATTTGGTGACACTAAGGGAGACAGCTGTAGAAGAAAATTCTAGATACAGTGTTCTTAAAACAAAAGATTGCCGCAGAGAAAGCCTGTAGCTTGGATTTGACCTTGGCTGGCAGACAGAGGGACTGGTAGTACAGAGTACTTTTACCATGACAAAGTACAGGCCCGTATGGCATTATCAATAGGACATTTTAACCAGGTTAAGGACCCTAGACACATTATGATAATTCAGATAAGAGATCAAAATAACTCTATCAATGCCACAAATCATGAATTCAGCGTCCGATTGTGGTGACACTTTGCACACACATTCGCACTACATTGAAGAACAAATGCCACCCTTTTAACATTGCCCTATTATAGCGCCACCAGGAGGCCAATTTTGCAACACTTTTCTTTTTTATATTACTCCTACAAATTCAAACATCATGCAAATCGGTACACATATAGTCAAGTGATCAAGATGGTTCCGTCCATTTTTTCATATTCCATCCTGATTGGCTAATTCCGAACATTGCTGCCCCACAATAACCTACCTGACCTGGCGGAGACCTGTGCTCCGAGGAGCACTTTTTCTAGTTTTTTTATTTAATTTATTTAACCTTTATTTAACCAGTAAAATCACATTGAGACCATTGTCTCTTTTACGAGTGTGCACTGGCCAAGAGAAGAGGCAAATAAATGTTACACAGCTCTGCCAGTAACAACAATACAAAAGACAAACACAATACAAAAGACAAAGACAAACATGACATCCGTAATACCAAAAACCTACTACCAATAGCACCAAATACAGACTATTAAAAGGCTAATAACAACAATACATCATAAAACGAATAAACTAATATAAAACTAAGATCACAGCATTTGCTACTCGTCAAAGCAGGAGCAATGGCTGGAGAGTGTGCCCATGGCAATCCTCTTAAAAGACACTAGGGGGATCAGAGAAGCCAATTTTAATCTGGTCTGTAGATCGTTCCACGACCAGAGCCCAAAAAACGCAAGTTTTTTTTTCCCTGCCTCAGATTTAATATTGGGTACGACGTAGCGCATCCAAACATTTGATCTGATGCAGCATGATAAAGGGGATCAAGTCTGCCCAATATTGAGGAACAGGCGAATCGGTACACAATGTCGCCGTAGTCGAGTTACAACATAAACAGGCCAGTGACCAACCTTTTCCGTGAGGCGGAAGAAAAACAGGACTTCATTCTATAAAAGAAGCTCACTGTGAATTTTAACTTCTTAGCCAATGCTTCAATGTGGTGATTGAAGTTTAGCTTATTATCCAACCAAATTCCCAGATATTTATAAAGCACCACCCATTCGATGGTTACTCCATCCAAAGTGATGATATTTGGGGGGATAATGTCAGTTCTATTTGGAGTAAATAGCATGGCCTTGGTTTTTTGGCCGTTTAGTAGCAATTTGCTATTTACCAGTTCATGCTGCAGTGAGACAAAATCTGAGGCTTGATCGCAGCGAAACTGTGCACACACACTCCCTGGATGCCAATTCAGAACCTCTGCCCCAATTTTTTTCACATGGCCCTGTTATAGTGCCACCAGGAGGCCGCTTTTTGCAAAACACATTTTTTCACAGTACTCCTACATATTTTGTCCAAACATCACGCAAATCGGTACACAGTATCTCTATAGTCATTAAACAAAACGGGTCTTTCAGATTTTTCATATTCTATCCTGATTGGCTAAAAATGGCTTCCAAAGTTTGCAGGACTGCTCCGTTTTGAACAAAATGCCTCAAATTATGAACACAGCATGCAATTTCCGTGAAACTTTGCACGCACATTCGCACTATGCAGAGGAAAAAATTCCACTTGCGATTTTTCTAATCAGCCTCATGGTGGCGCTATAACAGCCCGATTCGTGTTTTTACCTATAACTGTACAAATCTGTGTAAAACTTTGTATGTGCACTCCCTAGAGGTCAAGGAAAAACCTTTGCCCTGCATTTTTCACATCTACCTTTTATAGCGCCACCAGGACGCCGACTTATGTAAAACATATTTCTTTACATTGCTCCTTCTGATTTTATCCAAATTTCACACAAATCGGTACACATGATCTCTATAGTCATGTGATCAAGACGGATGTGTTTAATTTTTCATATTCCATCCCGATTGGCTAAGTTTTCAGGAGTGGCCCGTTTAGAACAAAATGCCGCAAATCATGAATGCAGCGTCTGATTGCGGTCAAACTTGGCACGCACATTCACACTATGTTGAGGAACAAGTGCTACCATTTTAACATTGGCCTGTTATAGCGCCACCAGCAGGTCTAATTTAGCAAAACCATTTTTGGGAACAAAATTCAAATCCTCAAATCATGAATGCAGTGTCCGATTGCCTTGCAAGACCTAAGAAGAAATGGTACCCTTTTTACATTGGCCTATTATAGCGACACCAGGAGGCCACAATAACCTATCTGACCTGGCGGAGACCTGTGCCTGAGCACTTTTTCTAGTTTCACTGTCAAATCGGTTACTGTGGAGGAATTAAGTCAATCCGCTACTTCTCTCCTCCTCAGTATGTGTGCGTGTGTTGCAGAATTAAGAGGAAATGAAGGACAAAGAGCCTAGCAGAAGAAAGACTGTGAATGAACAATTTTGTAAGTGTTACAACAACACGTACATACATCTCAACCACTAAGTCACTTTCTTAAGCATGGTTGTGTCCAGGTAATTATTGCTTAAATCCCTGTTTTATTATTACCTGAGGAACAATCTGCTCTCCTCTATCCTCACTCCCACTCTCACTCCCACTCTCACTGTCTCTCTCTCTCTCTCTCTCTCTCTCTCTCTCGCTCTCCTCTCTCTCTCTCTCTCTCTCTCTCTCTCCTCTCTCTCTCTCTCTCTCTCTCTCTCTCTCTCTCTCTCTCTCTCTCTCTCTCTCTCTCTCTCTCTCTCTCTCTCTCTCTCTCTCTCTCTCTCTCTCTCTCTCCTCTCTGCTCTCTGCTCTCTGCTCCTCTGCTCTCCTCTCTCCTCTCTCTCTCTTCTAAGTATTGATCTATTTAAAAAGTATCAATTTACAATGCATATTAATGTATCTGTATCATGTACCTCTATGTGGACCTACTTAAGTTTACTTTTGACAACACAACTTGCTCTGTACTACTTCTACTTCTCTGCTCGTCAGTATGTGTGCATAAGTATCTAATGAACTTGAGTACAGGTTCTACAGGAATGGAAAGAGCCAGGCAACCTGTTGAGGAACCTCCAGCCATCTCTGTACTGTCCTCACAAGGTTAGTCCGCAACCACCTTCTTATGAAGATAAAATGAGAGAGGGGTTTTCAACTCATTAGCCACTTGTGAAATGATTTTTCATGTTGGAGTAATTTCATACCAGTAGCATTCTTCAGTTGTATAAATACAGATGTTTTTTTTTTCTTTTTACTTGAACAACCTCAGTTGATCTTACTTGAATATATTTAATACACAGATCTGAATTCAGAGATGCTTGTTGGTACAGTCATGTATACATGGACACAGTCAGATACCACAAACTTATAAGTAATAGGAAACACAGAATCACGTATACAGTATGCTTCAGATTCTCCTCTCAACCCCTCCCATCCAAGAAATGTCCAGATACTGGTAACTTGAGAACAGGTCGCAACTGGCTGAGTTAGGCAACATCCTGATTATCATGAGGCGCCTTGCACATCATCAAAGCCCTGCTACTGTATCTTACATAGTGGAACAGAATGTCATAAAACAAAGATGATATAGAGGCTCCAAGCTATAAGCTTAACTAGACTTGAGGTGAAATACCGGAGGTGAGGATAGACCGTGAGATGAAATACTGGAGGTGAGGATACTAACACTAACGCCTGACACAGAGGAGAGGAGAAAGTGAACGCATCCTTCTTGAGGACTTATGAAATCATTGAACATAAAACATTTCAACAATGAATATTACACATTAAGCATATCAGTGGCCATAAAGGTTTTTCTCCCAAATGTTTCAATACCAGTATGAGTGTGTTAAACTAGTTTGGGTTTTTATTGATTATCTGTTTTGTCTGTTCTTTTAGTGCCTTTGGAAAATGCAAGGCGGGCACACAAACGCCAGTGGTCTGCCAAACTGGCCACTATGCAAGAGCATAGAACATCCTGCTCTGGCTGATCGCTCGGTTCAGAATATCAGAGAGTTTGTTAGAAATTGGGGTGTACTCTCTAGAAACAAAAAGGAAATCCTTGAACAATTGTGGGAAATCGTTACAGCCTTGTTAAGTTATGCAATATTGTTTATGTTTTTGAGGTATATGTTTTATATTGTTAAAAGAATGTGCCACATTATATTCTGTCTGAATGCACTTGTATTATTTGTAAGCCATACGTCATGTTTGACATGACTTCCTCTGTGACTTGCTTGTTCTCGTGGTCACTTGTTTTGTATACGGAAGTGGGGTGCTATGAGCTCGGGCTTCAACCACGGCAGCTGATGTTTTTACCCGGCTGGTCAGTGAAGAAAATAAATAGTGTCTGTAATAATGTGTGTTTTCTGGGAGCGGGTTATCAGCCCACAGCCCAACCCCCAACCTGGAGGGCCAGTGGGATCACTCTTTGTCTAGTCTCTACCCTTTGACCTATTCGGCGTGGGTGACCCTGCCAGGAGTACAATACTCCTGCCGACATAGCTCTCGGGGTCATGGAGACAAGCAAACAACCCCACCACGATAAGGTGGTGATCCCGTTGGGGGGGGAAGAAAATAAATACAATAATTTAAAGTTAAAAATGTGTGATCCTTCCTCTACATGGGTGACGGAAGAACCTGAACCGAATCAACCTGAAAGCTCAACAAGCATTTCTTGTTGTGTTGAGACTTGAGACTAAGTTGTTAGTTGTTAACCCTAACCCTAAATTGTGATTATGTAGTCTGTCCTTATTTAGCTTTAAACGGTCACTCTGGACATGCATGCATTGTATCTCAATAATACTTCAGTGAGGGCACTGTAATTCATGTGTGTGTTAAGCCATTTCCCATTTACTCATGTTTGTGTCACGGTGTGGGCTTGAGTGGAACAGGGTAGGACCCAAATGCAGGACACGGACGAAGAGAGACGGTTAACAAAGGCTTTACTTCAAAGACAAACACAGAAACCCTCAAACATAGAGGGAAGACAGAATGAAGATACACAGGGCAGGTAGCACACACAAACCAAACAATGTCCAAGCACAGACCAACGGCTGGGGAATAATTATAAAAGAAAGTCATTAGGCACAAAGGCCACCAGCCGCGAGAGCCGCGGACAAACAAAGGCTCAAATTGACTCCCAAACAGGCACAAAGTTAGTGACGAGAGGGGGGGGGGCGGGGCCGGAGGAGAGGCGAAGCCTGAACTGTGACAGTACCTCCCCCCCACGGGACGACTTCCAGGCGTCCCAGAACCAGAATGGGGGGGGGGCACAGAAGCGAACCAGAACCTCCGGTGGGGAGAGGGCAGAGACAACACTGGGGGGGGGGGGGGGCGCTGCCAGGGCTCTGTGCGGAGGGTTTCGGCACAGAGGGCGCAAGCAGGACCAGGGGGGGGGGGGGCGGGCGCTGCCAGGGCTCTGTGCGGAGGGTTTCGGCACAGAGGGCGCAAGCAGGACCAGGAGAGAGGCACGGTCGAGGCCGGAACGGCCACCCGGGTCCAGCCGGGGAACGGCAGGAGAGGTCCGGAAATGGCAGGCGAGGAACCGGGGCAGAGAGGCAGAGCTCGACACAGGAGGACCACCGGGGACCAGCCGGAAAGCGACTGGAGAAGCCCGGATGGCAGGCGAGCAGGTGGGGGGGGGGGGGGGGGGGGGGGCAGAACCAAAACCAAGGCAGAAGAGGAAAGTCCCCGGACAGCGACGACCGGAAAACGGGACACGAGCGGCCCCGCCGGGACCGCGGACCAGTCAGAAGGACCGTACACCGCACCTGGATACTGGCGGTGCACGTCCAGGTTCGGACGTCCCGGCGGGCCGCCCGTCGTTCGCCGCCGCCGACCCGGGGCGAAACAGGAGCTGCAGACAGGACAGGAGGAAAGAGAAGACAGGAGGAAAAACAGGAGGCAGAGGAGGTGAGCCAACAACCAAAACTAGAACGAAAAACAACTCTTAGTAAAAGAGCGAAACTAAACCGAACCAGAACTTAACTTAGTGTCACTTCTTGGGACGTGGGGGCCTCACCAGGCAGTTGTTGATGTGGTGGTCCCCCACGCCACAGTAGAAGCAGAGACCTAAACGGCTCCGCCGTTCCTTCTCCGTCTCCAACTCTCCACTCGCGGTGGCGAGTGGCTCCGGCGGGACCTCCCAGCCGGGAGACGGAACCGAAGGCATCGACGGGGCAGATGGCATCAATGGGGCAGGACAAGGACCAAGTGACACGGTCGGAACCAGGATCTGACGTAGTGGCACGGTTGGAACAGGACACGGAGTGGAGCGGTGGCGCGTCGGGACGACCCGCCGACGCGGGGCTCTCTCCCGCTCGCGGGGGAAGTGGCCACTCTCCGCCGACAGAGACCTCGGACGGCGAACCTTCTCGCGGATCCGAGGTCGGGGAGGAGACCACTCCCGTGGAGCTGTTGAGGACGAGCAGAGCGACGCCTCCGAGGAAGACGATGCCAGGGGAAGCACGCACGAACTCGGCTCGCTGGACGAGCCGCCGCACGTGGCGCGCGCGCTGGAGCGGACCGACATCGCCACTCCAGAACGCGGCGGCGGACCCGACCCCTGGATGACCCGCTCCCAGATGTCCTGGGTCCGGACCAGCATGGAACGCTGGCCGCCGGCCAGCGTGGTCTCCATGTGGAGCAGGCGTGAGTCCATACAGTTGAGCATATCCATAATTAAATCTAACCTGTCCTCCAGGGCAGGCCGACCGAGGCCGAAGCCATCGGTCTGACAGGCGACGGACACGAGTCCCGCTGGGTCACTGTATGGCTTGGACATTCTGTCACGGTGTGGGCTTGAGTGGAACAGGGTAGGACCCAAATGCAGGACACGGACGAAGAGAGACGGTTAACAAAGGCTTTACTTCAAAGACAAACACAGAAACCCTCAAACATAGAGGGAAGACAGAATGAAGATACACAGGGCAGGTAGCACACACAAACCAAACAATGTCCAAGCACAGACCAACGGCTGGGGAATAATTATAAAAGAAAGTCATTAGGCACAAAGGCCACCAGCCGCGAGAGCCGCGGACAAACAAAGGCTCAAATTGACTCCCAAACAGGCACAAAGTTAGTGACGAGAGGGGGGGGGCGGGGCCGGAGGAGAGGCGAAGCCTGAACTGTGACAGTTTGAGCCTTGAGTCAGGTCGGTAATAAGATACATTGCTGTTGACAATTATTTAGACGTTATGATGAAGTAGGTCCAGGCCTGTGTGTTCACACTGCATTGTTCCAAATAGGATGAACAGGTTTGTCTTTCTTTTCTGTGAACCAGACCAGTTTACTATAAATAACACTATTTTCTATGCCAAGAAAATAGTGTTGTAAAATAAGCACTGTTGTATCCTAGGAACGCAGCCAAATCCTTATCATAACCCCCCCCCCTCCCTCTCTCTCTCTCTCTCTCCCTCCCTCCCTCCCTCCCTCTCTCTCTCTCTCTCTCTCTCTCTCTCTCTCTCTCTCTCTCTCTCTCTCTCTCTCTCACCAAATGGACCCTTGGTTCCATTTTGTACGCTCTTAGAGATACAGACTCATAAGGTTCAATGATCCTGGGCGCTACACTCCCCCCCACCAGCCTAGGGAGCTCTCCTTCAATGCATGAGAGCCAACTGACCTTCTTGTCACCTGACGGGGGAGTTTCCCCAGTTGGACGTAGCGCGTGGAAGGAACACGTTATTCCAACCAGTTCCCTTCCCCTCCATCAGGCGCCCCGGCTGTCATGGGGGAGGTGGTATAGTAACCAAGATTACTACATGTTTTTGTGAGGGTATTAACTACCCTAGGAGACACGGGGAGAACATGCAAACGAGTAGTCCCTTTCGTCAACCCCACCTAGGGTATGGGTGCTGATGAAGTGGAGGAGAGGACACGCCCCCAGCGCCCACAGCGTCCCCGGTGGGAATCGAACCCAGGACCTTCTAGCTGTGAAGCGACAGCGCTACCGACTGCACCACCGTGCCCCCATAAGGGTCAATTTGGACCCGTGGTGGTCCCCGCACCCTACATTGAGAACCGGTGGAATAAACTTTTCCTAGACACAGCTCCATCCTCCTCGGTGCACACTGTCCAATGAGATGTGGTTCTGCTTTTCTTCAGTTAAAAAACTAAACAAATAAACCGGTGTGTCATTGGTTGTGCCCATCCACTTGCATTGAGTTGCTCAACCAGCGCATAGTCCGAAATCACCCCTTCTTCCGGGTTGGGAAATGGGATGGGCGAGGCCTATTTGGGACTTCTGCGACACATTTTGCGTCACGGAGGTGACTCAAAACGCGTCACGCGTTTTGAGTCACCTCAGTGCGCAGCCCCGTGCGCAAGCTCCTGAGTCGAGCCCATTGGTCGAAACCGTTTTCGCCCGTTCGTGTTAGTGGCCCCAGCCGTTTTGAGCTGCAGTACCAATGAATGGCCAGCATGTCCAATGCGCTTCAATGCAACCACTGGGTTCTGGGGGATTGCTTCTCTCCAGGTGTGACAACCCCGGATGATTGGTCGTTGCTGCGCACAGCCCCATCCCCCCGGGGCGGAGCTAGAGTTGTCGTCAGACTACGTCCGCAAACATGGAGCGTCCTGATGAGCTGGCGGCGCTCTGGAATGACGTCATGAGAGGCATCGCTGACCTGGCCGTCATCCCACACAAGTTCCCACGCAAAGATCGCTTTGTGGATGATGTTCAAATCACCCACGGTCAGCAAGCCTAGTATCTTTAATTTGACAAATTTTACATTGCAATGCATTGTGACCTTGTAGATCGGCAATTTTCACGATTTTTGTTTTTATTTGAAGACGTTTGCCTAAATGTGTCACATAATACACTAATACACAAACCACACATAATACACATAATAATAATAATAATAATACATGATACACAAAATAGACACAACAGTGTATGTGTGTACACGTGTGATCCACGTATATACGTACGTACAGTTAGTGTCGAAGTGTCCTTGAGCAAGACACTGACCCCCTAATTGCTCCCGATGAGCAGGTTGGTGCCTTGCATGGTTTCCTCCGCCATCGGTGTATGAATGTGTGCGTGAATGGGTGAATGTAATGCACAATTTATGTAGTGCTTTGGATAAAAGTGCTATATAAATGCACTGTTTACCATTTACCATCTACGTACGTACATACTCGTCAGTATGTATGTATGTTATGTATGTACGTATGTGCGTACGTACGTACATACATAACATACATACATATGTACATACATAAAGGAAGGCAGGAACCTCAACAACTGGTACATATGGGTCGCACTGGAGACGTATAAATACAGGTGAGAGCTCCCTCTACCACATTAAATGAGTACTTTGCCCCCAACATCTTACTAGTATTCTCTTAGTTTTGTAAACACAATACAGTTTCAGTTAGCTATATATTTTTTTGTAAATCACACTTTTTATTGTGTTTCCATGAACTCAAATGTTTTTTTTTAATCTAGTTTTTCTTATTTTGTTAGTTTCAGTTAACTATAATAACCTTGGCTGACACACGGCTGCACACCCACCCACATACAGTTATATATATTTTGAATTTATAGTCAGCCAGAGGGGTCTCCATACACTTCACAAAATTAAACTGTACACTTCACAACATGAAAAACACAGTAGCAACTTCCAAATGAAAGTGAGAATGAGAAATGAAATGAGAACAAAAGGAGAAATATTTGGGTGAGGGTTTGAGGGTATGAGGGTTTAAGATCATTTTAAGATCTCAAGATAAATTATGGTTTACCAAGAACTTTGTTGTTCTTGTATCTACAGTTAAGGGCAGTCATTCAAGCACATGAGGTTAGGGGATTTTTTTAAGACTTGAGGGACAAATAAGAACCCCTTGTTGGGCGGTTTAAATGTGCATTGAAATTGTGAAATGGCTGTAGTTTTGTGCAGCTGACATGCTTGTCCAAACCTCCAGCTATGTGAACACAAAATTTAAAAAAAAACTTGATCACAAAAAAAAAATTCAATATTGAATTAATTTGTTTAAGATGTTGAACATGTGCGAATGACTTTGTTCACTTTGATGTTTGCTTTTCTGTCTACATATAAGGTGAGTTGTTTTATCTTGAATTGGGTAAACTGGTTAACTAAGGGGTAGTTGGGGTTGGGGGGGGGGGGGGGGGGGTTATGGTTATGGTTAACTCAGTAGAACCCAATCACAAGCCCCAAAAGCATACCCGTCTTTATCAATTTTAACATTAATGGACCATCATTTAATTTACTAAAACATATGCTGTTGAAGGTAGACTAAAAACAAAGTCTTTATGAAAAGGTTTAGTATGGTAATACAACCAAGTGTAAAGTTGCGTCAAGTCACCATGGACTCCAATGGATCGAACAGTAATTTACAGCCAGAGGTGAATCAGCGACACACCTAGGCCATTAATGAGATGAATGAGAACTGCAGCGTTTTCACTTCGGTATTGGTTTCATTTCCAAGAGTGAATGTTTGCCGCCTGTTACAAACTAGATACAAGAGATGGATAGATTGATCGATAGATACTTTATTAATCCTGAAAGAATTGTATACAATCAACTGCTCCAGTAGCCATACATTCACCCATAAACATATGTAAATAAAAATAATAAAAAAACTGTATTCACACTGTAAACTGAATACTTATATGAAAAGACAAACAGGCACACATGCACACACACACTGAGTAGAATTTAAAACTCTGTAGAGTCTGAACAAGTAATCAATAATGCCAACTGTCTCTCTGGCACTTACAGTACCAAATGCATGATAATTTAACAATCCAAAACACACATGTCAACACACAGTGAACAGCTACACAAATACAGCAGCTGGTCAGCACTTTATTGCACCATTATTGCATAAATATCAATGCATATAATAATTATTGCGTACATTATGAATATATTAGTTAATAGACTCTTTTTTTAAAATCCTGACAAATGTGGACAGACACTAATGCTCATATGAGAAAAAGAACACATTAGAAATATTATTATGGTGAATCTCTGTATTCAGAGCCATTGACTGTTTAAAAATAATAATAAGACCCATACACAAGATAACTTCACTAACTTCAACTAAAGGCTTCCCTCCTTGTATGAGTGCCAATTTGTACTTTAAGATAGCTACTATGAGTGAAACTTTGTTCACAAACTGGGGCTTTTCCCTTTTATGGGTCCTCATGTGTGTTTTTAGATGACCCATTTGAACAAAGCCTTTACTACAAACTGTACAATAAAGGGCTTTTGACATGTATGTGTCGTCATTTGTGTTTTTAGAGGATTATTTCAACTAAAACCTTGTTCACAAACTGTACAAACAAAGGGCTCATGTATGCGTCCTCATGTGTGTTTTTAGATAATCATTTGACCAAAGCCTTTACCACAAACTGTACAACCAAAGGGTTTTTCGCCTGTATGGGTTCGCATGTGTGTCTTTAGAATTCCAGTTTGACTGAAACGTTGTTGACAAACTGTACATGCAAAAGGCTTTTCACCAGTATGAGTCCTCATGTGTCTTTTTAGAGGACCCTTTTCAACAAAGCCTTTACCACACACTGTACAAGCAAAGGGCTTTTCCCCTGTATGAGTCCTCATGTGTACTTTTAGGCTACCCATTTCAACAAAGCCTTTACCACATACTGTACAAGCAAACGGCTTTTCCCCTGTATGAGTCCTCATGTGTGTTTTTAAACGACCCATTTGACCAAATCCTTTAAGACAAACTGTACAAGCACAGGGTTTTTCCCCTGTATGAGTCCTCATGTGTGCTTTTAGATTACCCATTTCAGCAAAGCCTTTACCACACACTTTACAGGCAAAGGGTTTTTCCCCTGTATGAATCATTGTGTGCGTCTTCAAATGCGCCCTTTTTATACAAATTTTGCCACACTCTGTACAACTAAATGTTTT
>NC_137603.1:63016462-63183962 GCF_963280865.1 Gymnoscopelus braueri | reverse complement strand
TAGCGGGTTCCACGGCCCTTGCGGGCGGCGCGGTTCCCGTGGATCACAGTGCAAGACTAGAGCGGCCACCGTGGCCGACGGCGGGCCCTGCATTCGGGCAGGCCTGCCGTCCGTGTCCCCAGCGTCCGCACGCTGGTCCATATATCAGGGCTGGGAAAAGTTGCCGAGACTCCCGGGAGAGAATTTCAAAGGAGGGGGCCATGGCAGAGCCCAGGTCCTCGTGGGCTCCACGAGGACTTCCAGGGTGCCAGGCCGCCCTACCACGTCCGACCGGAGGCCTCTCTCGGGCCTGCCGTCGTCCCATCCATCGGCGTCCGCACGCCGGTTCCATATATCCGGGATGGGAAAAGTTGCCGAGACTACCGGGAGAGAATTTCAAAGGAGGGGGCCATGGCAGAGCCCAGGTCCTCGTGGGATCCACGAGAACTTCCAGGATGCCAGGCCGCCCTACCGCGTCCGACCGGAGGCCTCTCTCGGGCCTGCCGTCGTCCCATCCATCGGCGTCCGCACGCCGGTTCCATATATCCGGGATGGGAAAAGTTGCCGAGACTCCCGGGAGAGAATTTCAAAGGAGGGGGCCAGGGCAGAGCCCAGATCCTCGTGGGCTCCACGAGGACCTCCAGGGCGCCCGGCCGTGCCCGACCGGAGGCCTCTCTCTTCCAATAAGCCCGCTGGGAAGAGGCCTCCGATTTCATGGTTCTCTCCCCCCTCGCGGGGAGGGGGGAGAGGGACCCACGGCCACCACCACCGGGCGCCCCGCTCGGGCCACCCGGGCCGAGACGGAGCCTCGCCCCGGGCTTCGCGACGGCCAAGCTCCATAGGTACGTTCTGGAACAAGTCGGCGCCTCGCCCCGGAGACTTTTTCACAGGAGGGAGGCAGGGACGAGCCAGACGCCTCCTGGGCCACGGGGAGGGGACAGGGAGGTACGATGCGGAGATTCAGGAGGAGGGGGCCCGCGCCGCCACCCGAGACGGAGCCTCGTGCTGGGCATCGCGACGGCCAAACTCCATAGGTACGGTCTGGAGCGAGTCGGCGTCTCGCCCGGGAGACTTTTTCAAAGGAGGGAGGCAGGCACGAGCCAGACGCCTCCTGGGCTACGGGCAGGTGACAGGGAGGTATGACGCGGAGATCCAGGACAAGGGACCCCTTGCGGCACCGACACTGCCCCAGGACCATGCCCCGGTTCCGGGCATGGTCCATAGCTACCCGCTGGCACCAGTGGCCACTTTCCCCCCACGCAAAATTTCACGCAGGGGAGAGTCCGTGAGCCCAGAGCTTCCTGGGAGCTCTGGACTCTGAAGAAATCCTGGCTTTTTTCCGAATCCTCCAGGATTTGGGGCCTCTGGCGGCGCCGACACTGCCCCAGGACCATGCCCCGGTTCCGGGCATGGTCCATAGCTACCCGCTGGCACCGGTGGCCACTTTCCCCCCACACGAAATTTCACGCAGGGGAGAGGCTGTGAGCCAAGAGCTTCCTGGGAGCTCTGGACTCTGAAGAAATCCTGGCTTTTTTCCGAATCCTCCAGGATTTGGGGCCTCTCGCGGCGCCGACACTGCCCCAGGACCATGCCCCGGTTCTGGGCATGGTCCATAGCTACCCGCTGACACCAGTGGCCACTTTCCCCCCACGCGAAATTTCACGCAGGGGAGAGGCCAGAGCCCCAGACCTCACGGGGCCTGCAAACACAGTGCGATTTTAACATATTTTCCCGGGTTTTTCGGCCGCAGTTTGCCCAGGCAGCCACCCAGGGACCCGGCGACGCGTGCGCACCCCCGGCCCGGATCCAACAAGCCCTCCTCCGGCGCCGGGCGACCCAGGGTCTGGGAGGTACCGCCCGTTTTGGCCCGAAAAAGAGCAGATCGACAAGCCGAAAGAAGTTGAGATTTTCGGCCGGGGGTCCGCCAGGGGGTCCCCGCGGACCTCTGGAGGCCATACAAACACTCAGCGCGATTTTTTATTTTTTTTTGAGAACCATGATTTTGGGGGTCTCCACCGCCCCATCGCTACCCCAGGAAGGTGCCTCTTCCTGGGCATGGTCCCTACCTACCCGATGGTACAAGTGGCCACTCTCCTCCCATGCGAAATTTCAAGCAGGGGAGAGGCTTCGAGCCCAGAGCTTCTTGGGAGCTCTAGACTTAGAAATATTTTCAACTTTTTCCGAAAGCTCCAGGGTTTTTGGCCCTGTCAGGCATGGGGACGCCCCCGAATATGGTGGACCATGTCCGGACATGGTCCCTGTATACCCTATGGCACAAGTGGCCACTTTCCCCCCCATGCGAAATTTGTCGCATGGGAGAGGGGGGGAGCCCTTGGGCTCCTGGGCTCTCCGGAGCGTTTTTCGGGTTTTTCGGCCGCAGTTGCCCCGGGCGGCATCCATGGGACCCGGGGGGGGCACCGACACGTGCACAGCCCCGGCCCGGATCCAATGAGCCCTCCGCCGGCCCCGGGCGACCCACGGCCCGGTCGGTACCGCCCGTTTTAGCCCGAAAAAGAGCAGATCGTGAAGCCGAAAAAAGTTGAGATTTTCGGCTGGGGGTCCTCCAGGGGGTCCCCGGGGACCTCTGGAGCCCACGCAGACACTTAGAACATTTTTTTTGGAGAACCATGATTTTGGGGGTCTTCGCCGCCCCATCGCTACCCCAGGAAGGTGCCTCTTCCTGGGCATGGTCCCTACCTACCCGATGGTACAAGTGGCCACTCTCCCCCCATGCGAAATTTCAAGCAGGGGAGAGGCCTCGAGCCCAGAGCTTCCTGGGAGCTCTGGACTTAGAAACATTTTCGATTTTTTTTTGAGAACCAGGATTTTGGGCGGTCCGTGGCCCATCGCTGCCCCAGGAAGGTGCCTCTGTCCTGGGCATGATCCCTACCTACGAGATGGCACCAGTCGGCCCTTCTCCCTGGCTCTCCCCTTCACACAGGGCAAGGGCCAGGGAGCCCAGTGCCTCACGGCACAGTGCCGGGTGCACACTCGCCCGCTCTACCCGCCCCGGGAGCCACCGTCCCTGGGTAGGAGGTGGTCCATGGACGCCCGATGGGGACCGGGGACGGTGCCGCCTTGTGGACGCCGGCGGTATTGCGCCCCACGACATCAGGCTTTTACAGGCTTGTGGATCTGCTCTTTTTCCAGCCGTTTTGAGCCCAGATACCAGCGCCACGCACCCGTGTGTGTGTGTGTGTGTGTGTGTGAAGTCTGTTTCCTTTCAAAGCGATGTGCATTTCAAAATAAGAGGTTTTTTAAATCTATACTTGAAATGTGTTATAATTCAACACGTTTTATTTTGAAATACTACTGGAAATAGAAGTAGCCAGGTAGCCTAGTTGAAACTACTTCACACGCAATTTTTTCCTGGAGCCCCCCCCCCCCCACACACACACACATTGTGTGGTCAACGCTACTTCCTGTAACCCTTGTAACCATAGATGGAAAGCCTATTGGCTGTGTTCAGAGCCATGTGCGTGTGTTGACAAACACACCCACGGCTCAGCCCTGGCTGGTGTGATGCATTCAAGTGCCGTAAGACTTATGGACGATTTAGGAAAACAGTGCTAAACCTCATAAGCGATTATTAAAAAAAAAAAACTCTGAAGAGCGTTCCCACACCGTTCCCACGCAACGGTTGCTATGGGAACGCCGTTCCCAAGCGTGCAACGCCATTTCCACCACTGCTTATGACCCTGAGGTGTGCGGTGCCTAATGACAATCTCTCTGATTGTCATAACTCTCGGTGTCTCTCTGGACTCTCCCATCTGAAATATATCCATGTCCATGTGCTTTGCAGTGGCAGTGCTTTAAACGGTGATATGTCCAGCTTTGTGGATTCAGTTGGATGGTCAAAGCTGTCATCCTGTAATGGTCTCCTTGTGTTCCACCACACTGCTCACCCCCAGTCCCTGAGGACACTCAGTGGACATCATATTCACACCGTGTCAACATGGCTGCTGTGTGAATGTGGTCTTTGTTACAGAGGGAGTGCTGAGCAGAGAGACAGCTCTCTCTCTGCGCAGAGCTGTGCAGAGATCACTCTCTCTCTCTCTCTCTCTCTCTCTCTCTCTCTCTCTCTCTGTGTGTGTGTGTGTGTGTGTGTGTGTGTGTGTGTGTGTGTGTGTGTGTGTGTGTGTGTGTGTGTGTGTGTGTGTGTGTGTGTGTGTGTGTGTGTGTGTGTGTGTGTGTGTGTGTGTGTGTGTGTGCGCGTTTGTGTGTTTGTGTGTGTGTGTCAGTGGTGTAAAGTAACTAAGTACATTTACTCAAGTACTGTACTCAAGTACAATTTTGAGGTATTTTTACTTTACTGGAGTATTTCCAATTTTCAGTACTTTTACTTCTACTCCACTACATCTCAGAGGAAAACATTGTACTTTTACTCCACTACAATTATTTGACAACTGAGTTACTAGTTACTTTATTGATATAAACTATTATATTATAAAAACTACATTAACCACTTTAGCCTTTTTTAATACATTTTATACGGTTGTGTGTGTGTGTGTGTGTGTGTGTGTGTGTGTGTGTGTGTGTGTGTGTGTGTGTGTGTGTGTGTGTGTGTGTGTGTGTGTGTGAGTGTGTGTCTAGTTTTTGGTGTACTACAGCTTTTGGCAGTCACACAGATAAAAGCAGAGGACAAAAGACAGGAGAGGTTGCCAGCAAAATTTTAAAGAAGCATACTTTCTGTCTACAACTCTTGGCAATGCTACTACAATAGTTTTCTGTTCCAGTTTTCTGACAAGATCTTCCATAAAAGAACTGAACGTACACAGCGGAATCCTCTGGGTAGGTTTAACTAGGAGAATGACCTTGCAGATCAGAAACTCACATAGTGCTCTGATTGCACTAACCATTTCAGTAACCATTTCAACCTCCTAGCAACCATTTCCCTCTCCTCATCTATTCCACCAGTCATATTCAACCAGGTTCTGTGTAACTAGTGGACTGGGTCTGTATCTCCTCACAGGCAGGTCATTATTGAATGAAACAGAGTCAACGGCGCCGCTGGGGCAGATTAACATCACATCACTCTCTCTCTCTCCATCTCCTCACAGCGTGTCTATTGTCACAACTGAAGGATTGAAATTTCTCATTTCAGTTCATCTGCCCGAGGGGTGTTAATCTAACGCATTACAGAGCTGTCACTTTCCTTCAACATGATAAAGATGTTTGAGAGACGAGGCTTCTCCTCGTTTCTCTTCTCCTTCAGACGGCACTTCATGGTTATGTTACCTCTATTTGGGCCCAGAACCCAGAACAGATATTTCAGATGGCGAGTGAGATTTCACAGAGCAGACAAGTTGACGCCCGTTCTGAAATATGCCAGTGGTGGTAAAAATATACTCAAATTTTTTACTTAAGTAAAAGTATCAATACTGCAGTATATATTGTAGATCTAGATTGTAGATTGTACTGTAGCACTGCTACAAGTAAAAGTCCGGAATTCAAAATGTACTTGAGTAAAAGTACAAAAGTATTGACATCAAAATGGACTTAAAGTACCAAAAGTAAAAGCCCTCATTATGCAGAATGTCCCATTTTAAGTTCTCAAATGTATAAAAATATTTTGAAAATAGCAGATCTACAAGCGACACATTGTGAGTTTGTAGATCGGCTATTTTCAGATGGCCAAAATGTATATAGGGCTGAAGTGGTTAATGTATGTTTTGTAATAATAATCAAACTCTACAAAGTAACTAGTAACTAAAGTTTTCAACTGGTGCTCTAGGTGGAAGAAACAAATGTGCTTTTCAAGTCTCTTTCAGGACCAAAGTATTGTTTTTAATTAAACACCTTGGTCTTTGATAACAATAATGTACCACTGCCAGACAACGAGAACATGTCCACCATCTCAATTATGTCTCCATTATGTTTTCCATCTTCTGTTACAGAATTCAGTTAGTTTAAATAGTTTTTATTTATTTTTGTGGTTTATGCCAATTACCAGTAACTATGGGAACAGTCTGGGGCCGGGTCATACCAAAAACTATAAAAATGGGACCCAATGCCTCCTTGCTTGGCACTCAGCATCAAGTGTTGGATTGGGGGTAGGTCGACCTTCGACGTACTAGCGTCATGTCCAGGGGGTGTACCAGTGGTGTAAAGTAACTAAGCACATGTACTCAAGTACTGTACTTAAGTACACATGTGAGGAATCTTTACTTTACTGGAGTATTTTTCAGTAGTTTTACTTCTACTCCACTACATCTCTGAAACAAATATTGTACTTTAACTCCACTACAATCATTTGCAAACTTTAGTTACTAGTTACTTTGCAGATATTAATTATGATATTATAAAACAGACATTAACCACTTCAGCCCTATTTTATACACAGGCTATTATTACAGAGCTTGTAGATCTGCTATTTTCAAACATTTTTGTACTTTTACTTTTGGTACTTTAAGTATATTTTGATGCCAATACTTTTGTACTTTTACTCAAGTACATTTTAAATATTGGACATTTACTTGTAACAGAGTATTTTTGCATTGTGGTATTGATACTTTTACTTAAGTAAAACATTTGAGTACTTTTTCCACCACTGGTACCTGTGCATCATGGCTGCGGGATGTACTAATAATGGCTCGGGAACCATTGGTTCCCAAGGCTACCTATTTACTTACATGGGAACAACACTACACATAACAAACAACACTGTTAGAGAAATTCTACATGAAGACCTTAAGGAAGTATGAATAATATCAATAGCAATGCAAAGTAGGCAATCAGATGGGCTGTCCATTATTGAATCATGTATGCTCTGACGAAGTCTGATATAGTGCCAATGCTCAGAATAAAGTGAAACAATGCAATCTCTTCAATCAGTCACAAGTAATTTGATTACCATTTGAATGTGCATACACCATGTAATAAGCGTGATAACAATGAGTAATCATCACTCACTGGAATACTGAGTAATTGAGTGATTAGTCCATTCATCTTAACTGTGCTCATTTGAAGATCTAAGCATGCTAATTCCCTTCCCTTTGGGTTCCAATTGCAGCCATGGGGGACAAAGTCACACTCCCTGCTGTTTCACCAGCTTAATGTCACAGTCTTTCCTCTTGGTGCCACATGACTGCGTTTGTCAAGCTCAATGTCATCACAGACAATTCCAGATAAGTTGTCAGGATCAGTGCCTCATCTGTGTGGATAAATTATATTAGGTTCCTTTCTCTGTACTTCTCTGTTTCTGTTTCTGTCTTTATAGCATTAGACAAAAAACATCACGAGAAGAAACACTATATTGTCGCTCTCAGTTGGAAACCTTGTATTATATTTTAGGAATTGAAAAACTAACCTTGTGTTCCAACGGAAGCAGTGAACTGCTCTGCTATTGTTTGACAGCTTTGTTAGACTGTTCAAGGGGGGAGGAAATGTCTTCATTTGACGTGTGTGTGTGTGTGTGTGTGTGTGTGTGTGTGTGTGTGTGTGTGTGTGCGTGCGTGTGCGTGTGTGTGTGTGTGTGTGTGTGTGTGTGTGTGTGTGCGCACACGTAATCGTTAGCCTCATATGACCCTGGTCTCTACCCTCAATTATTTTGAACATAATAAATAAAAAAATATAGTTACATATTTTCATACATACTGGAACATATATGCTGTTTGTAATGTCCTTACATCATCATACATCCTACCTCCTTGTCATACATCATCATTGGACAAGGAAACAAACCTGGGGTGACAGGGCCTTCTCGGTGGCCGCCCCCTCCCTATGGAACTCACTCCCAGCACACAAAGCTGCCCCCACCCTCGCCACGTTTAAACCAAACACATAGCTGCTGTCCATGGTTCTGAAGTAACTGTAGCTGCTGTCCATGGTTCTGAAGTAACTGTAGCTGCTGTCCATGGTTCTGAAGTAACTGTAGCTGCTGTCCATGGTTCTGAAGTAACTCTAGCTGCTGTTCATGGTTCTGAAGTAACTGTAGCTGGTGTCCATGATTCTGAAGTTACTGTACCAACTGTCCATGGTTCTGAAGTAACTTTAGCTGCTGTTCATGGTTCTGAAGTAACTCTAGAACTGTCCATGGTTCTGAAGTAACTGTAGATGCTGTCCATGGTTCTGAAGTAACTGTAGCTGCTATTCATAGTTCACAAGTCACTGTGGCCCTAGACTGAAAGAACGAGCCCAATCGATGGTCTTGAAGGGCGGATCCAAACCCAGCCGCAGGGATTCCTGCGGCGCTTCCTATTGCTTCACCAATCTCTCTCTCTCTCTGGATAGCGGGAGAGAGACAGACACACATGTATTATACTGCATGTTCCTGCTCTCTCGCTCGCTCTTCCACTTCTCATTCACATTAAGCCCGGGAGCATCTCGGGAAAATCTGTGCAAATCTTTGAATATATATATTTAAAAAAAATAAAGTGAATTTTTTGTACTCAAATCTTTGCTTCTGGGGGGTTCTAAAACGTCTTCTAAATCCTGTTATAATATCGGTGGTTCGCAACCTTTTTTCATGTCAAGGACCCCCAGAAGCAAATATTTGATTTTAAAATGCATATCAAAATATTTGCAAACATTTTCACGATTTTTCTAAAATAGCAGATCTACAAGCTCATAGTGCGGTACTCGGTGCCACGCTACGAGCCTGTAGATGTGCTATTTTTGAATAGCTCAAAGAAGTCTAAAAATGACACACAGATGCGTTCCCGGTCTTAGTGGGCTAAGTGTAGAGTCCCATGCATCAGCTGGGAAAGCGGCCTTGTATAGCATCCTGCCAGCCTCTCAGCTCACCGGGGCATCGACTCCGATGTCATCCAGCATAGCGCTGCTTTCAGCCTGCCTTTCAACATGTCCTGTCCATCACATTCCATTTCAATGGGGAAGGTGTAGAAATGTCAGACTGTGCAAAGTGCATTCTGCACATCCTGCAGTCCTGCACACCTTTGGAAGCCTGAACCCTGCTTTTCTGCTTCATGTCATCTTCCTTATTTCAATGAGAGAGGGGCGGCCATAGCTGAGTGGTTAGTGAGCCCGCCTAGGGAGCCAGAGGCCCTGGTTGCCCCGGGTTCGATTCCAGGCCAGGTCAGCATATGTGTCGATGAAATGAAATTTGTCCCTGAGCAAGACTCTTAACCCCTAATTGCTCACAGGTTCTCATTGGAAACAAGACCGCAAGGATTTTCGACCTGTTAAAAGGAATTATCCTTAATGTGTTTCTAAGCTATATATTCTCTCCTTTATTTATGTTTCTAAACTATACACACACGCGTCGCAGATCCGACTGATATGCCCATAAATGGAGATATCTGTATATGTCAGTCCTTGTCCCCTTAAATGAAATTGTATACACCAGGGTTCAGGAGTGGAGACCATCCTCTGCTTATCACGGCCATTCCCCGTTCTCAATCGCTTACCGCCTCCACTCATTAGCCACTCCCCATTCACAATCACCCGTATCCACTACACCAGCCTGAACTCACCACAGCCAATCCTTGTTGCAATCATGTTGCATGCCGTAATGTTGTACTTTCTGTAAAACTAAGACATCAAGATAGATACTCTAGAACGAACATGTCAAATACGTTTGTGTTACTACTATGGTTAACCAGTCTGAAGAGTGTTTGTATGGAATAGTAGTCAACGCGCTGTGTCACTTTGAATGGCAGCGTGCCTCCTCTAAAATGACGGCCGCGATACAGGTCGCTCCAACAAACTGCAGCGGCCAATGAGGTATCTAGGTTTCTATATCTATGGTGCTCTACCTCTGTCCCACTGTCTCTACCCGTTGAGGTGCTTACCTGACAGGCGGTTGGTTGCCTAGCGACACAATACAAACGTTAGGGCAGTCAAATTAATGTGTTGATAAAAAATAAAAATGCATTTCACACCAAGGACATCAACTCATGTTAATAATGACTTATCACGTTGCTAGTTGCTAGTAGAGAGTTGCCAAATGACACTGTGGACAAAACGAAGTAATGTGTACAGTTTGAAAAGCTGAGAGGCATGCGTGAGGTTTTCAAATAGCCAGTCTATCAAAGTAAAGTACTCGAGTAAAAACTTACTTTCCACCACTGCTGGTACTGCATGTGTTTTACTCAGTGGTGGAAAAAGTACTCAAATGTTTTACTTAAGTAAAAGTATCAATATTGCAACGTAGAAGTACTCTGTTACAAGTAAAAGTCCGGAATTCAAAATGTACTTCAGTAAAAGTACAAAAGTATTGGTATCAAAATGTACTTAAAGTAACCATTGAAAATAGCCTAGGTATAAAATAGGGCTAAAGGGGTTAATGTTTGTTTTATAATGTAATCATTTATATCTGCAAAGTAACTAGTAACTAAAGTTTTCAAATAATTGTAGTGGAGTAAAAGTACAATATTTGCCTCTGAGATGTAGTGGAGTAGAAGTAAAAGTATAGACAATTGGAAATAGTCCAGGAAAGTAAAAGTACCTCAACATTGTACTTAAGTACAGTACTTGAGTAAATGTACTGTACTTAGTTACTTTTCACCACTGCCTGGAGGTGTAATATACAATACCTGTTCTCCTTTACTTTACACCACCGGTTTTACTACAATCTACTGTCAGGATCCGAAGCTCTGATGCTGCTGCTGTCACTTCTTGATGCATTAGAAACATTTGATGCAAACGTGTAGGAAGTTACCGTAGGAACAGCTCAGAGCATTGTCCTGGCATCACAATCTGTCACATTCTCAACACAGTGTTTTAAGATCCTTTCATCAGCTCTGAGCAATGACATATACAGATGATACTCTCTCTCTCTCTCTCTCTCTCTCTCTCACCAATTGTTCTCGTGGGCTCCATGAAAGTAAATACAAAATAAGAATTAGCTTGTTGGGGGAGCTGCATGCATACATTTATGGGATTGTTCCCATTTCAAATGGGTTTATCATTCATGAAATTGCAGATAATGGGAATCTGTCAATGGCTTTATGCTCAAACTGTGTTTCCCAGAGACAGAGTAGAGCAAGAGGCAGCCATGGAGAAGAGGAGTATAAAAGATGTAATGACATTTATGCCCCATGTCTGCCCTGCCATTATGCAGCCATTACACCATGACGTTTACATCATACACAAGGAGGAGAACACAGAGGCTAAATACTTTCCAAAATACACGTCCTTCGAGAGAGAGAAGTGCCACTAGATCTAGGGAGAGGTATGGTTGAGAACCATTTCTATGACAACTGCCACATAAGTCCAATGAATGCATAAATCACCATACTGTACCTTATATTAGAAGTCCAAAACAGGTAGGCTTACGTTTCAGAATGCACACACACACGCACGCGCGCGCACGCACACACACACACACACACACACACACACACACACACACACACACACACACACACACACACACACACACACACACACACACACACACACACACACACACATACACATTATTATTTAAACCTGCATACACACAATGTCAGACTCATGAGCATAAGAAGGCTCTTTTTTCCATTTCCTATCATAAGTAAGACGCGCGAACGCGGGAAGCGAATGCAGCTCGAAAATATTGTGTATTTACGGACTTGTAATCCGTGTTATTTCACCGTGATGGGGAGAGCGTAGAGAGAAAGTCACGTGACTGCCTCCGCCTCGTATTGAAGTTAATGGGGGGGATATGGTTCTCCTATGCACGGAGTTTCAGAGTTCCTAGTCATCTATGCACGGAATTGCCGTTTGTCAATCCGTGCTATTTCACCGTGCGGGGCGATCGGGTTGATTTCATAGTAAGCTGATCAGCTATTTTCAGCATGCAACCAAGTGTAAAATCAGCCATTACGACGCCATCAAAGCCTGCCAGAATACATTTTAGTCGACTAAATCAACTGTAGATTTATTCGACTAAAGATTAAAAAGACTATGACTAAAACGGAATCAACATTTACTGCCAACACTAGTACAGAGAAACCAGCAACTCCAGTCTACAGTGACACTCTGTTCAGCCTCACTCTATAGCTGATCTACAAGCTCACAATGCATCCTATTGCTAGTTCAACGGTTTCTGAAAATGTTTTACCTTTATTGTCTCCGCCAGGCCGAGGTATGTTATACCCTCTGTCCGTCCGTCCGTCCGTCCTTCCGTGTGTGTGTGTGTGTGTGTCCTGTCCGTGTGTTACCAGCTAATCTCCGGCACCGTTGGCCCGGTCGCTGCGAAACTGTGCACACCCACTCCCTGGATGCCAATTCAGAACCTCTGCCCCACATTTTTCACATGGGCCTGTCATAGCGCCACCAGGAGGCCGATTTGTGCAAAACTCATTTTTTCCCATTACACCTACAGCTTTTAACCAAACGTCATGCAAATCGGTACACAGTATCTCTATAGTCATGTGATCAACCCGGATCTGTCCGATTTCCCATATTGCATCCTCATTGGCTAAGGTTGCCTTCCAAAGTTTGCAAGATTGGTCCGTTTTGAACAAACTGCCTCCAATCATGAACGCAGCTTGCCATTTCCATAAAATTGCACACGCACATTCCCACTAGGCCGAGGAAGAAATGCCACTTGAACATTTTCAAATCAGCCTCATGGTGGCGCTATAACTGGCCGATTTGCATTTTCAACTATAACTGCACCGATCTGCGTGAAACTTTGCACGCACACTCCCTAGAGGCCAAGGAAAAACATCTGGACTGCATTTTTCACATCTGCTTTTTACAGCGCCACCAGGAGGCCGACTTATGTAAAATGCATTTTTGGAGATTATTCCTTCAGATTCTGTCCAAAAAACACGCAAATTGGTACACTGCATCTCCATAGTCATGTGATTCTGATGGATCTGTCCGATATTTCATATTCCATCCTATTTGGCTTACAGTGGCTTCCACAGTTTGCAGGATTGGTCCGTTTTGAACAAAATGCCTCAAAACATGAACGCAGTGTGCAATTTCCGTGAAATTTTGCATGCAGATTCCCACTAGGCCGAGGAAGAAATGCCCCCCTTTTCACATTCACATTGGCCTGTTATAGCGCCACCAGCAGGTCTAATTTAGCAAAACACATTTTTGGACAAAATGCCTCAAATCATGAATGCAGTGTCCGATTGAAAGGCCTAAGAAGAAATGCCACTCTTTTCACATTGGCCTATTATAGCGCCACCAGGAGGCCACAATAACCTACCTGACCTGGCGGAGACCTGTGCTCCGAGGAGCACTTTTTCTAGTTTTGTTATTATATTATATTATATAATTATATATTATTTTGTATATATGTTTTACTTCTCTAATTAATTTATTTACGTAGGGCATTTACTTGTAACAGAATATTTTTATATTGTGGGATTACCAGTGGTGTAAAGTAACTAAGTACATATACTCAAGTACAATGTTGAGCTACTTTTACTTTACTGGAGTATTTCCAATTATCTATACTTTTACTTCTACTCCACTACATCTCAGAGGCAAATATTGTACTTTTACTCCACTATAATTATTTGAAAACTTTAGTTACTAGTTAATGTGCAGATATAAATTCTTACATTATAAGAAATACATTAACCACTTTAGCCTTATTGTGTACCTAGGCTATTTGGAAATACCCGATCTACAAGCTCACCACGCGTTGCGATGCGACGTGTTGTGCCTACACATACGTCATGTCCTACTAAGAGCGAATAGGAGAAGTGGATCAACGTCACGTAATGCCTTTGTTTAGCCCAAAATAAACGTCAGCTGTTCCAAAACCGGGCCAAACAAAGGTGCTTATTGGTCAAAAACCCAGAAGTGTGTCTCAAAGAATAATAATGCACCTCTTCTCTCGTTCAGCATTCCCTCTGCCCCACCTCACTAATAAGCATTAGTGAGGACCAAATGATGATGATCAAGATAGGTTGAAAATGGGTGAAGTGCTCCTTTAAGAGCACATCTCGAGAATTGCCCTTATAAAATGCTTGTGTAAAATGTTGCTCTCTCTCTCTTTTAGATAACATCTAAATGTGTATAAAGCAGTAATCTGTGTAACCAGGAGCAGTTTAGCCTCAATGATCTTCCTGCCACCTTCCTTATACATGTTTTCATCCAAACACTGTCATGTTGCCTAGCAACAGACGGAGCAAAAACACTTGGAAGCATCCAGTCGGAACGTCTGTGGGTTCATTATATTGTCACCAGGGGGGGTGTGGCACTTTACACTAATGGAACAGCCCCCCCCCCCCCGATGAGGAGAGGAGCCCCCCTGAACACCCATGGAGAATGTTGTGTTCATAGTATTTATTTATTTATTTAACCCATTCAATCTGGGAACGCATCTGTGTCATTTTAGCTTTCTTTGGCCATTCAAACATAGCCATTTTTGAACAATCGTGATCATTTTTGCAAATCTTTGAATATATATTTTTGAAGTGAACATTTGTAACTCAAATCTTGGACAAATGACACACATGAACAAATGACATCATCAACTTGCGACGGCCACAGAGACCCTCATGGTTTCTTGAGAGGGTTCCAAATGAGTTCCAAATGGCCCCTTACGGGTGTGTAACTCTGAGAGAGTACAAAGACCCTCATGGTTTCTTGAGAGGGTTCCAATTGGGTTCCAAATGGCCCCTTACGGGTGTGTAACTCTGAGAGAGTACAAATGGAACCAAATGTTATGGGGGTCCTCGAAATTAAAAAGTTTGAGAACCACTGTGCTACACTAAATGGAGCAGAGCCTTCATTATAGCATCATTGGTAACGCCTGTGAAGGAAGTAAGGAAGAGGCCCAATTTCTTTCCAATATGGCTGCTGTCTGTGCATAGAGCCTATTAGCATTTCACAAGGTCTTTGTCGATCACTCTGCACTTTCTTACACTCCACAGTCCACACAGAACTCAAATGATAATCCCTCTGCAATATTTGACCTTGTGGATAAGAGCAGCAGCTTGAAGGTCACGCTGCACCTGCACCTTCTTCCAGAAGTGAACATCTGGCAGAGGAGAGGATGACCTACAGAGGTCAACATGAAACTAATGTTTTACTAGAGGAGGGAGGGTGATGGATGAGTCCGAATTTCATCATCTCCAGGAGGTCATCAACATCCCACACGAGTGGTGTAAAGTAACTAAGTACATTTACTTACTGTACTTCATTTTGAGGTATTTGTACTTTACTTGGGTATTTCCAATTTCCAATACTTTTACTTCTACTCCACTACACCTCAAAGGCAAATATTGTACTTTTACTCCACTACAATTATTTGAAAACTTTAGTTACTTTACTTTGTAGATTTTGAGTATTATTACAAAACACACATTAACCACTTCAGCCCTGTATACATTTCGGCCATTTGAAAATAGCCGATCTACAAGCTCCCAATGCGTCGCGATGCGACACATTGTGAGCTTGAAGATCTGTTATTTTCAAAAGATGTGTATACACTTGAAAACTTTAAATGGGACATTCTGCACAATGAGTAGCCTACTTTAACTTTTGGTACTTTAGGTACATTTTGATGCCAATACTTTTATACTTTTACTCAAGTACAATTCCGGACTTTTCCTTGTAACAGAGTATTTCTACATTGCAGTCTTGATACTTTTACTTAAGTAAAACATGTGAGTACTTTTTCCATCACTGTCCCACACTAATTCATATTGCTATCATCTTCCTCGCCCATGGAGCAGCTGGAGCCATGACCGCTGACATCTACAACTGACCTGTAATGCAATTAATCTCTCCTCTGTTTATTGTGGAATACTTTATGGGAACAGATGAGAAAGACTGCTTCATGCAATTATATACAGTAAAATACTGTTTATTGTTGTCAACTGTCAACTTCCAAAATATACACTAACAACATTTGTATTGAAATTTTTTAGGGCGCTCGGGTGGCGCAGTGGTAAAGTCCCTACCCACCACGGAGGTTGTGGGTTCAAATCCACCATGATACATGGTGTAGACACTGGGTGATATCGAGGGTGATATCGGTCACTCATTGCATGTACTGCTACGGGCTGGGGCGGAACCTGTCAGCGGGGAGTGTTGGGTGGGAGGAGTAGGACAAAGGCTCTACGTCCTCCTGGTGGGGGCTCCTCACTGACAGGTGAGTCAGTAGGATACAACAGCAGTGACAACACAGAAATGTGTGTGGGGAGGAATTAATTGGCATAACGACTAAATATGGGAGAAAAAGGGGTATAAAAAATGATTGGTTACTCTTTTTTTTTTCTTTTTTTTTAAGAAAACAAAATATCTATACAGTACATTTAGTATAATACATATTTTATATATTATACATAGTATGTATTGTTTGAAACATGCATGATGGATCTCCACCTCATAGGATATATTTGCATGCTTTTTGTCTCAGCCGTCCATACATGTACACTTTGCCTTCCTCACAATAACCTTGTTCAATATGAACCATCTCTGTGTTGGCAAGCTGGAACAAAACCAGTGTAATCTATGCATGCATGCATCTGCTACTGTAGGCCTCTAATACTCATTAGTGATTTGATACACAACAGTGAACAGTGAACAGTGTCAGTGGTGGAAAAAGTACTCACATTTTCTACTTAAGCAAAAGTATCAATACTGCAATATAAAAATACTCTGTTACAACTAAAAGGCCTGTGTTCAAAATGTTACTTGAGTAAAAGTACAAAAGTATTGGCATCAAAATATACTTAAATTACTAAAAGTAAAAGTACTAAAAGGTTTGAAAATATCAGATCTGCAAGCTCACAACGCGTTGCGACGCGACGCGTTGTGAGCTTGTAGATCTGCTATTTTCAAACGGCCTATGTATAAAACAGGGCTAAAGTGGTTAATGTATGTTTTATAATATAACTAAAGTTTTCAAATAATTGTAATGGAGTAAAAGTACAATATTTGCATCTGAGACGTAGTGGAGTAGAAGTTAAAGTATTGAACATGGAAATACCCCAGTAAAGTAAAGAATACCTCAATATTGTTAAGTACAGTACTTGAGTAAATGTACTTAGTTACTGGTGTAAACATGCTGCGTGTGTGTGTGCGTGTGCGCGTGTGTGCGTGCGTGCGTGTGTGTGACTGCTTTGGTCTCCTGCCTCTTGCACACATTTGTCGTTGTAATTGATTCTGGGACGTTTTGCTGACCGTCTTCCTTTGTGTGGTGTGTGGGATTTTCAGCCTTGAATGAAACACTAATGAAAAAAAAAGAATTAAATGGAAACAAACTAAAGCTGGAAGTGGAATAATGCAGTCTCTATATCGGGGTAAAGTTATTGTGCATCGAGCTGTTGTCTTCTCCAATTAGACAGTGGTGGGAAGTAACTATGCACATTTACTCAAGTAGGAGTATTTCCAATTGTCTATACTTTTACTTCTACTCCAATACATCTCAGAGGCAAATATTTTGCTTTTACTCCACTACAATTACTTGATGACTTTAGCTACTAGTTACTTTGCAGAAATATTTGGCAACTTGGCGTCGGGAAGCGTTCTATATAGTCGTCCAGTCGGTTAGGGGTCCGTCGGGTGGTCCCTCGGGACCTTTTTGGCCGACCCAGAGCCGACCGAACATGTTCAGTCGTTTGGTCGACTGGTAGAGCCATGGGGTGGTGAAGCGGGGGGAGGGAGGGGGGTGAAGGCTCTGTAGAGCACCCTGATTGGCTGTTTAGCTTGTTTGGTCAGACAAATCAGAGCACAAGTAGAGAAACGGAAGTGAGCCAACGAGAGAGAAGAAAAGACAACACAGGGAGTTGCTATGGTCATGTGTCTAGCAATAGCAAAACAATGGCGACGACGTGGACTGAGGAGGCGGAGGAGAACTTTATAGAACTGGTGGAGGAGAGGAGGCCACTGTATGATATCACAGACACTTCATATTCCAACCGAATAGTGAAGTCGAGGCTCTGGAGGGAGATCGAGGCAGAACTTCACCTCACAGGTAAGCTGTCTATTTGCCGTTTTGTTTATCCAGTGCTGCTGTTGCTATGAGCTACGAAGCCCGTCACTTCTCGCCTTCGAGAAGTGACGGGTTATCACGATAAATAATAATATACATACGAATTGACGGCTTGTATTAAAGCCCAACACTGCTGTGGATGGACAGAACTATCCATGTGTGCGTTTTGTACCGTATTAAAATAGCCTACACATAGGTCTACTCTAGCATCATTGGCTAGCTGAGTAGCCGCTCACCATCTTTAGCTAAGTTTGACAGATGGGTCCACATATATGATCTTTCAGAAAAATAACTTAAAAAGAAGTGGGACTCCCTGCGCACCCAGTATTTGCGGTACAAGAAACTGTCAATTGTCATAGTTTTATTTTGAGTAATTTCATGTTTAAGATTAAGAAAGTTTATGCTAAAAAGGTAAAAAAAAAAGCTTTTGCTGGTAATCTGATTACATTTGATTGTGCTTCACAAGTATCAGGTGTGTCTAAAAAGGTCTAGCTGACCTGACCTGTTAATCTGTGTGATGTTTGATTAGGGCCTAATTAGTCTAGTTTGATGTATTTATGTTTTTCTAAGTAAAATCTTTTTAAGAAAAGTTACTTTGTCTTGTCGTTCGCGTACAACTACTGTTTTGTGTTTTTGTGAGGTCTACTCCACCAAGTGGTACATTTTTAGAAGATTTAGACGGAGTGCCACTACACATCCTTCATATTTTACCCAACCCAGGGCTCAAGTGTTTAAAAGGAAATAATGAACAGGGGTATGATGCAAAGGTTTATTTTGTTTCACACAGTCAACAGCAAAGTAATTCAAAATCAGTACTGGGAGGACAACGTAAATCTTGTCCCACTGAAAAGTCATTGCACACATGTTGAGAAATCACACAAGGAACTAAATCTTGTCCCACTGAAATGGCACCGCCCCGACATCAGAATTGAAATAATGGCATAGGTCCTCTCGGTGCCGCTTGGCGTGTGCTTTTGCATTGTTGTTGCGTGGCATCCCGGCCTGTCGTAGGCTAGGGTCTTGTCTCCATCTTCCTGGGACAGTGACGTGATTGGGACCTTCACGATCCACTATTCCCTCCATGTACAGGTTACCGCCCTCAGTGCGCAGGAAGTTGTGCAGAGCGCAGCAAGCCAGAACAACAGCCTCAACTTTTGCAGTGTCCTGAATGGGCATGGTTGTGAAAAGGACCTGAAAACGGTTAGCAAGGACGCCAAAAGCATTTTCTACCACCCTCCGAGCACGTGACAGCCTGTAGTTGAAGACACGCTTCTCAGTAGTTAGCCTGCGTTCCGGATACGGCTTCATGATGTACTCCTTCAGGGGAAATGCTGCATCTGCCACGATGGTGTAAGGAGCAAGCTGGTCAGATGCAGGGAGAGGTGCAGGTGCAGGGATGTGGCATGTCCTCCTCTCCAGGGCATCGTGAAGTGTGCATCCGGCAAACACTCCACCATCTGAAATCCTCCCATTGCAACCCGCATCAACGTACAGGAATCTGTAATCACTGTCCACCAGTGCCATCAGCACTATGGAAAAAGTGTGCTTGTAGTTGAAGAATGTCGAACCACTTCTGGGTGGGGCGCGAATGGTGACATGTTTACCATCTAGAGCACCTAGGCAGTTTGGGAAGTTCCACTGAGCCTGGAATCCATCAGCTACTTTCTGCCACTCTTCCACGGTGTCAGGGCACTGTGAATGCAGAAAACAATAGTTAATATAAGTGGTTAACGTATATTTAGTAATACAAATCTAAACAGTAACTAGTAACTAAAGTTTTCAAATAAGTGTAGTGGCGTAAAAGTACAATATTTGAAATGAAAAAAAATATAGATTTGATATTGGGTTCACAGCCCATAGGAAGCAACTATGGCCTCCTGTAAATGTAAACAAAGATTCCTAAACCATTATCAAATGCCTTTGGTAATGTTTCCCTACAATTACTGTTGATCAATTTGAAGGCTTTTCTAATAATATCATGCCTGATCAAAGCTTACTCCAGTAGCTGCATGCTTTGACGTTTAGAATTTTACTGTAATTGTTATGTCTCCTGTACTATGCATTGATAGTTATATCACCACTTTTTACAGCCTGCCCAGGGAGGGACTACAGATGAAAATTAGCATTTGGATCAAATAATTACTTTTTTTTTACCTTTAGGTATTTCTCCTTTAAAACCTGGTAGATTGCTCCACAAGTTTCAGGAATAATCCTGGCAACTGTTGATAATCCTACTCGGAACTGGTATGTAAGGCTCTTGAAGGACTCCCTGTAAATGTGAACACACATAATTTGCTTGTTAGTAGGCGCAGACAATAAATAATAATAAATGAAAGCTCCTGGTAAGGGCTGACATACAAAAAGACAACAGTAACTGCAGATGGTAAAAAAAAATAAGAAAAGGCGTTGGTTGCTTACCTGTTGCCAAGAAGCGTAGGGTGATCATGAGCCGCTCTGGTACTGAGATGCAGTCACGGTAATTTGTATTTTTCCTGCGGATTAACGGAGCGACTAGCTCGGTCAATTTGTGGAACTGCTCGGGAAAAAGCCTGGAAAAGTTCTTAAAATCGGATGGGTCGTCATTTTCAAGCTCTTGGCAGAGGTTCGGGAAAGCCCCATGTGCTTGTTTCCGAAGAATCCACGACTTCACCCATTTGATCTAGTATGCTTCGTCTTTTGTTTTTTCCCTTTCGCCAGCTGATGTAGGAGCATGCCTAGATAAGCCAGAGACATCACCCGTTGCTGTTTTAAACTAGATACCATTTTCTCAACTCTCAATTCCTACACTGTGATCAACTCCAAAGCAAAGCAGTACTACGTGTATCTACGTCTCGTCTATGACTAGAGCCGGGTTGTTGTTGTTGCTTGTTGTGGTCACTGGTCAGCTGGTTAGCTTCCGGTCCCCTGAGCTCCTGCAGACTGCTGCCACCTACTGGTTTGGAGAATTATTGCATGTTATCTGAGCGACGCATGCGCCGTGACAATGTGAAAATGCTCCGTCGGCCGACAGCTTGGGCTGCTTTTGTGCACAACTTTTGCCAACCGACTACCAGTCTGTTGCAGTCTGAAATAGTCTGAAATTAGTCTAAACCAGTCGGTCTGGTGGGGACCTACCTTAAGATATTTGGATACCAATACTTTTTCACTTGCAATTCTGAATACAGGACTTATGCAAGGGACAATGTATGGGGAGGTAGTCATTATTGGAACGAGGGGTAAGCACGCACATCCTAAAGCAGTAAATCGGGTGCTGGACAACAATACATACATGAGAAGAAGAGGGGAAGTCCGCACACCGTTTGAGCTCCCAGTGGAAGAGTTTTTTCATTTTGTTAGGCAACGTTTCGACCGTAGCCGGTCTTCATCAGGTCTTGATACATTACAAGTCAAGGCGTGTTTAAATACAGGAAGGAGAGGCACATTGACACCCCCCCTCTTTTTCTGAGGTAGTCATTATTGAAATGTAAAGCCCGACAGTGTTATTATCCACCGATGCGGAGTGGAGGTGGATAATCAACCTGAAGGGGTAACGAAGTATTTCCTTGCTTACGGCAATGAAAGTATGCCATAAGTATTTGGCTGGGCGGAGAAGGAAGTATAGTGGATCAAAATAGAATAGAATCACTTTTCAGTTATTGCATTGTCTATTTCTCACTTCAAATGTTTTCAAAAACATTCTTGAGAGCAACGTTTAGTTGTAAATGACATTGTTTGTTTGTTTACATGGCTGTCATGTTGGATAAAGCATAAAACCAAGCAGCGCAGGTTGACATGAGCAGGTGTTCTGAGTCTTTGATTAGACAGCGGTCCGTTATAGAGCTCATCGGTCATTATCAAATAATATGCATAGTCAATGCTATGCATATTAATGCATAGTGCATATCAATGCATAGTCATATATAGCGGCACCCACAGTTCAAGTATCATCGCAAAAATACAGAAAAAATAACACTATGTAAGGCATTTAACGATTTATCGTATATCGATTTAAATCGATTCAAAGTGGTGACGATTTAAATCGATGCAATAAAATATGACATCGCGATGCAACCAGCAGAGGGCGCACAAGAGTTAAACTCCATTCCCTGTTCAACGTGCTGCGTCGCGACTTGTTTGACGTCCTAGGTCACGCGTAGTGCCGGTAGAACACAAAGGCGGGGCGTAAATGCAGAGCTGCAGAGCACAGTGAGCAGAGAGTCTGAGACTAATACGAAAAAACGTGAGTTATGGCGGGGTTTGCAACAAGTGATGTTGAAATTGTGGAGGCACCATTCAGTTTCAAGTCAGAGGCGTGGAAACATTTTGGCTTCCCTAAGACAGAAAACGAAAAAGGCGAGAAGATAACAAACAAAACAAACACAATCTGCAAATATTGCAAGAAGTTACTTCCCTACACAAACAACACAAGCAACATGATGCAGCATGTACACCGCCATCATAAAGAGAAGCTCCAGTCAAACCCTCCAGCCAGTACAGCCCGAAAGAAAAGTGTGTCCAAAGGCCAAACAACGCTGCCGAGTGGATTTGGAACCCCCCTCCCCCCAACGGGTGCAAGAGCCACAGAGCTTATGAGGTCCATCGCTATTTTCATGGCCAAAGATATGAGGCTGTTCTCCATTGTTGAAAATGAAGGGTTTAGGCAAATGGTAAACATGCTGGAGCCAAAATACCATCTCCCGTCACGTCCGCACTTTAGTGATAAAGTAATGCCAGCGCTTTACAAGGAAATAAAAGGAAAGGTTATTCAGAGCCTCGAAGATTTAGATGCCAGAAAATGTAAACTCCAAGGAGCAATTGGGCTAAGACTAGTTTGTTTATGTGAAAATATTTTATCTATCATTTATTTATTTTATCTGGGCTTTGTTTTGAAATTCATTTTATTTTTGCTAAGGCAAAATATATTTTAAGTTATTCTTTATTTTAAATTTGTATTTCATTTTTGTTAAGACAAAGAAAAAGTTTGTGCCTGGCTTACACTACAGTTGGCTTCATGGCTTGTAATATCTACCTCAGGAATAAAAAGGCATTCTTTGATACAGTATTGAAAAGAGTACTGTTAAAATTGTATTTCATTGTTGTTAATGTCAAGACAAAGAAAACTATAAATATGCCTTAGTTTGTGCCTGGCTTACAGTACAGTTGTCTTGTTATCTACCTCAGGAATAAAAAGGCAGCCATTCTTTGATAGTCTTGAAAAGAGGGTAAGAGTATTGTTAAAAGAAACCTGGATTTGAAATTTGTGTAAGAAAAAAAAAAGTTTCCAGTCATTTGCTACAGTAAAGAGAATAAGATAAAACAAAAAAAAGAAGAAAATACTGGTCTGGATTTGTGTAAGAGAAATAATAAAGAAAATGATTTTTCGGTCATTTGTCTGGAAAATAATTTTGTTTAAAAAATCGTGAGAAAATCGTGAGAAATCGTATCGTGAACCTCAAATCGTGATTCGAATCGTATCGTGAGTTGAGTGAATCGTTACATGCCTACTATGTACAAACAAAAACAAAGTAAAATGCAGAAAATAATGATGCTCTGCCTATATGTACAACAATGGGGGGGGGGGGGGTCGTCTGTCTAACGGGAAATGGTACTACCTTCTTTTTTGGCCTCCTGAAAGGTGAATTTTAAAACTTTTTTTTGAGGGATGGGGTTAGACTATTCCAAACCTGGGTGGCAGTGCTGTAGAAGGAGAATTTGCCCATGTTTGTTTTATGGGTGGTACCAGATCGTTGTTAACGCTCCCTCTAGTTTTGTGACTGTGGGTGTCGCTAACTTTTTGGAGGTATTTAGTCAGATGTGTGGGTATAGGGGGCATTTCGGGCAAATTTGCATTTACAATTTTGAAGACCAATCCCATTTTTGTAGTTTAACCCTGTCTTCTACCCTGAGCCAGCGTAGGCTGGCAAAAATGAGTGGGAGTGAAAAAAAAGTGAGTCATGGGCCCCAGTCTGAGAAGTAGTCGCATCAGTTTGTTTTGGGAGGTTTGAAGTTTAGTCTTCAGTGACACTGAGATGTTGGAGTACCAAGAGGTGGCAGCATAATCAAAAATGAGCTGAATCAGGGGCCCTGAAAGGGTCCTGAGGGCATTTTTGTTGACAAAAGAGGAAACTCTGCCCATAAATCTGAATCTCTGGTTTACTCTTTTGACCACCTTTGTAGCCATGCTTTCACCTGTCAGGTATTTGTCAAGAATACAGCCCAAATAGGTAATCTCGTCTTTGCTACAGATAATTGTGTCATCGACTTTGACCTTGAAGTAATTTACATTCATCTTTCTGAGGGAATGTTTGGTCCCAAAGAGAATGGATACGTTTTTTCCAAGGTGTAGTGGCAGTTTGTTATCGGTAGGCTAAGCCCAGTACGGATTTTGGAGAGTTCGGAGCTGAGAGCTTCCTCAACTTGTAACTTGTCCTCACCTGAGATCAGGAGTGCTGAGTCATCAGCGAACAGGAACAGTTTGCAGTTACAGGCAGCATTCATGTCGTTAATGTATAGAAGGAACAGTAACGGTCCTAGAATGCTACCTTGAGGAACCCCGCAGCTCACCCGGAGGGATGAGGACATGGTTCCGTTGATGTCAACCACTTGTTCTCTACCCTCCAAGTAAGATCTCATCCAGTTTAGTGATGAGCTATCAAAACCAATCACTCATTAACTGGGGAAACTTTTCCAAATAAGTGAGATGTCAGCTCCTAATTTGTACTGCAGGTGATTGACAGTGACCATATAGTGGTGGAGAGTTTAGCTGGAGAAGATGGGGCATTATACCATGCATTTCAACAACAAGGCTGATGCCCGTTGGGAGCGATGCCCATTAGGAATGATGCCTGTCTTTTTTAGAACAACTGAACCGACCGATTTCAATTTGAGCTTGACCTGTGTGACACACAGCGAGTTACAAGTTGATCGGTCAGATACACATTATTAGATGATGGTGAATTATGTGCTGATTGGCAAGTGGAATAATGAGTTGATGTGGTGATCAAAGTGAAGGCAGGGCATCTTTTAAACACATCATCCTTCATTATGGATGACAGTGTTATGTTTAAACCACAGTCTGCAGGGTGTGTCAATGATGGACTCTTATCAGGGACCCCCAGGGGGGAGGTGCTTGCCCTGACCACCAATAAGGGAGCGTGACAGTCTCATGAAGGGGGACAGATATGTATGGAGAAGAGGACATGGGGGTTCTAATATGAGAGAGAGAGAGAGAGAGAGAGAGAGAGAGAGTGTCTCTCTGTCTATCCCTCCCTCTCCTCCCTGAGAGAGAGAGTGAGAGGGATAGAGATGCGCGCGCACACACGCACACATGCACAAACACACTCGCACACTCGCACACAGACACACAGACACACACACACAGAGGGGGGACTGGTGGAGTGTTGCGCTGTAAGGAGGGACTGGCAGATCAGTGTTCTGCCTCCTCTCTCTCTCTCTCTCTCTGTCATCGTAGCTTTGCACTGAGCAGTGAGCAGTGTAGTCTAGGCATCCGTGGAACCAGACAGACCATAATACTTGCATGTTGCACTGAATCAGAAGCTGTTATAGGTTATGCTGCTGCTGTGTCGGATTTTATATTTTTATATACCTATCCAGGAGTTTTTAGACATAACACGTTTTGAGAAGTCTGGAAGTCTGGATTGGATAACTATTTTTTTTAATGTCATTTTTCCCTTTCTCTTTGGATCTATCTTGTGGCGCTTGGCTCCTGTGTTAAAATGCAGGTTGGACGGAGATCATGGTGTTGGAGACAACTGCAGGCTTCTTTCTTCAGACTCCTGTGTCTTATTCCCACAGGATTCCCCGTCCGGAGTGTGGATATGCAGCGAGCCACAGATAACATCACCATCCGACAGGGAGATACAGCCGTCATCAGGTAGGACTGTCTGCCTGGGTACCAACTTTACTCTGCTCTCCTCAGCATCCATCCTCCTTCACACACACACACACACGCACGCACGCACGCACACACGCACGCGCACACACACACACACACACACACACACACACACACACACACACACACTTTTATCCAAAGTGAAGTACAATAAGTGCATTCAACATAGGTAGGGAACGAAACTACTAATCACCAGAGGTCTTAGTGCATTCTCATCTAAAACAAGCAACTAAGAGTATACCTAGGCTAGCGCTAAGGTAAAAGTGCAATATATCAGCTACCTACTTTCATGCACAGATGAGACAAAATAGGAAAATCAAATGAGCAAGAGCTAAAAAAAATAAGTATATAAAATAAATAAGATCCAATTAAACAATAAAACAAGAGTTCGTACAACTAGTTAACAACAAGTAGGCAAGGCGAAGACGAAGGGTAGTGTTTCCTGAAGAGGTGGGTTTTCAGCCTACGGCGAAAGATGGGCAGTGACTCTGCTGTCCTGACATCACGCACGCACATGAAAACGCAAGAACATACATGCATTGTTTTTTTTGTGCAAATGATCACTTATATTATTGTATTGCAGAGCTTCAAGACCTTTCTATGCACAGTGGATTGTTAATTGTATGGATTTGGTTTGTCTCTGGATGCAGTGCCAGAAATAAAGTGGATGAATGAAATGATAAGGATGGTTGGTTGGTGAATAAATAATGATGCTGCTATAGGCAGATTGTCAGTGGACACGTGTCTCCAGGCATGTGTTTGTGATGGTTATAAAACGCAGAGAGGATTTAGAAGAGGATTTAGATGTGGATTTATGTAAACAAGGCTCTTTACCTCCCCCACACCCCGTTCCTCCCTCATGTCTCAAAATAGGATTCAAAGAAGTCTGATGTGTAGTATTATAATTATCTCACACGGTGTGGTTAATGTACTTTTTATCTATCTTTACAATTGGATTGTTACCTCTCGCCACTGACGCCACACCCACTCCATTCATTTGGACCTCTCGCCGCTGACGCCATACCCACTCCATTCATTTGGACTAAACACAACAACTACATATCACATGTCACCACAACACTAGCCACAACGTGCGCGCTGAATTTACGGGTGGCCTACGGTACTTCTCATTGCTCACTACACATTTTCCTCCTCGGAACATAATTCATTCTACTCACCACATTACGACCACAGCGGACGGGAAACACTTTCGCACCGTTTACCGTGAGCACAACGCTTCGCCATTCAGTCAGGGATGCCAGGTCCTTGCCACATCCGTGAAACGGGCAAGAAACAAGCGCTGCCGTGGTCTATGCAAACGAGCCCCAAAAGCGCGCCCAAAATCGCCCAAAATCGCTTATACAAAAGGCAGACCTGGCAACGCAGGCTACGCCAATCATGTGTGCGAGATCTACAAGCTATGGGGCAGAGACGCTTTGTGCCAGACACCGTATCTTAGCAACAACCTAAGCGCTAACTCTCATTGGTCGAGTCATGCTTAGGCCAGTCTCCAGACAGCAGCATCAAGTACTACCTCACATAGCTCGCTGCCGCCATTATAGTCGGACGCACCGAGCCCAGCTGGACAGCACAATCACCGTCATGTCTCTAATAAATCGCCCTGTCATTCATATTGTCAACACTTTGAGGTCACTGCAGCCTCCTACTAATGTAACGCATGTTTATGTCCACTACTGTGATAGCGATCGTTGTATTTCACTGCTTACTTCCCAAGGGTGCTTAACATGAGCCTTTAGCATGCGGCTAACGCTAACGCACTTTCAACGTTAGCATGTAGATAACGCTAACGTGAGGCTTCCGGTCGCTGCGTCATGGAGTAGACGCCTTTCACCACGCTCCCACTCAACTTTTTTATTTTTAACCTTTCTAGCCCTTTTATATTCACCAAATACACACCAAATAGTTTAGTAATGTATAAAGTTTGCTTTTGAACAAGAAATGACCACGAAGCCCACGTACAAATTGAGATCGGTCGACGCGAAAAAAGACTGCCTACAGCCTGGTGGTGCAGACATGGACGCCATTGCAGTTATGCTGGAGAAGCACAAAGAGGCCTTGTCCGCCGAATTTAAAGTAGGATTTTCTACTCTCGAGAAGAAACTGGACCTCATCAACTCAACAGTAGAAGATCATGAACAACGTGTTTCGTCCCTTGAGTCCAACGCCAACACAACCAGCGACCGTTTAACGGAGCTGGAGAAGCTTTGCGCTAACCTGGCTAACGACAATGCTAAGCTACGGGCCAAAACAGTGAGTTTGGAGGGGTTCAGCCGCAGGAACAACATACGTATACTCGGCTTGCCTGAGTCCACTGAAGGGGCTCGCCCCTCCGAATTCCTTCCTGGGTTCCTAGTAGAAGTCTTGGGCGACCAGGTGTTATCCTCTCCCCCAGAATTGGACCGTTCGCATCGCGTCCCTTCATCCACAAAGCCAAGAGCAATTGTTGCTCGCTTCCATAAGTTCCAGACCCGTGACCTGGTGGTCCGCGAGGCGCGCAAGATGAGGGGTAAACTCAACTACCGAGGCTCCACAATACAGATTTTCGAGGATCTTCCCCCGGAGGTACTGGAGGAGAGGAGAACCTACCGCGACGTCATGGCGGAGCTCTACAACCGTGGCCTGAAACCGGCTCTTCGCCACCCGGCCAGACTCTTCGCCTCTACCGTGACAGGCGGCCCGCAACGGGAGCTTACCCTCCAGGAGGCTCGTCGACTTGTGTCTCCACCACAGAGCCATGATTCTACAGAGCCCGTCGCCGCGTCGGATCAAGACTAGTGAGTAAGATCTCAGCTTCATACAGTAGCCTGCCAGCTAACAGACTCTCTTCATCAACATGGGGCTTACGTCCCGTCCTCCTACGATCATAACATCGTCTTTTTTTTTTCTCTTTTCCTTCTCGCTTTTTACTCTGATCTGTGGCCAGGAGCCAAGCGGGACGTGGCCCACTTTCGACCCATCTAGTTTTGTCATTCTGTTTAGCAGCTACTTTATATTCATCATTGTAGTGGGACTCTTTTTTGTTGCACCGTGGTGATTCAACACAAATTTTTTGTCGCACTTTTTTCCCCAGGTGTTGTTTTCATTTTATATCCATTACTTTTCAATGAGCAAATGTGATTTTCATTTTCTATTTTAGTTACTACTTATTCAAGCCCGTAATTCTGCTAGAGACGTCACCTATTCCTCCTGCTGTATGTGGGTTTCCTAGGTTTGTTTTGTTTCTACAATTTTGGTCATATAGCGCCTCCCTCTGGCCTTTTTTTTTTTGTGTAGTTTTATAAATCTACAGAGAGGCAGCTATTGTGTAAAGTAGACATAATCTTTCTGGTGTGTGTATATAAGGTGTTTTTGGGCAGTTTTTATATCAGTGGTTTGTGGTTTTGACCTGATAGCCCAAGTTATGGTGAGTTGTAGCCGTTGCTACATTCTGGGGTTTTACCCCTTTTGGGAGGGGTGGGTTTTTTGCTGCGTGTTTTTGTTTTTTGTTTTTATTTCCTCAGCCTTTTTTGTACATCTTTGCTCTTTCACTCTTGACAGCAGTTGTTCACCGTGTATAACAGAGCCAAGTGATGACCCATAATACATCTGTTTCTCGAGCACAGGATAGGGGTTTCAGATTAATGAGTTGGAATGTCAGAGGCTTGGGTCATATTGTAAAGAGAGCTAATGTGTTTGCTCGTCTCAAATCTCTTTCAGCAGATATAATGTTTTTGCAAGAAACACATATTGAACACAAAGTCAAGGGCAGGCTCAAGGTTGGTTGGGTGGACCAGGTCTACCAGTCCTGTTTTAGCTCTAAAGCAAGAGGGGTGGCAATCTTAATTAGGAAAAACGTCCCCTTTATTCACTCCTCCACAATCAGCGATCCTAATGGTAGATACCTCATATTAGTTGGTGTCCTCAACTCCGTGCCAGTTACATTTGTCAATATATATGCCCCTAATTTTGATGATCCCGCTTTTTTTAAGAAGATTTTTAATTTAATCCCCAACTTTTCAGATACCAACCTTATCTTTGGTGGAGATCTGAACTTGACCCTTGATCCCCTTTTGGACAAACAGTCCTCTAAATCCCCCCAGCCATCCAACGCCAGTGCTTGTTTGAACACTTTGAGGGCCAACTCCAATTTAGTAGATATTTGGCGACTCCTCCATCCAACCACTAGAGATTATAGTTTCTTCAGTCCGGTTCATAAGAGTAGTAGTCGCATTGACTATTTTCTTCTGGATGCTAAATTAATTTCTACAGTTGGGTCAGTAACATATCACCCTATTGTTATTTCTGATCACGCTATACTGTCCATGGATCTCAGGATTGGAGAACATAGCTCTAGAGGGCGACAGTGGCGTCTCGACCCCACACTTCTGGCTGACGAGCAGTTCACTGACCACATGGAAAAATCAATTTCTCATTTCATTAGGGAGAACGACACTGGAGATGTTAATGACTCTATCCTGTGGGAATCTTTTAAGGCTGTGAGTAGAGGCCACATTATTTCTTTTGCCTCAAACAAGAGGAAAAACGAAAGTAAGAGACTGACAGACATAGAAAAGGACCTTTCCATTCAAGAAAACGCATTTAAGGACAACCCTAACGATGCAATTCTGGAGTCAATTACTAAATTAAAATTCGAATATAACACTATCCTCTCACAAAGAGTTAGCGCACTGCTTGCTAAAACCCAACAGAAATACTTTGAATTGGGCGATAAACCCCATACTTTACTGGCAAGGCAGCTTCGGCACTCACAATCCACCCGAGCCATTCACAAAATAAAAGATAGACAAGGTAAACTTATTACGGATCCAGCCGGGATCAATAAGAGTTTTGCTCAGTTTTATGAGGAACTCTACCAATCCAAAAGTAAGAATACAGATCCCCAAATCATGAATCAGTTCCTTGCCGACAGCCAGCTGCCTACCTTAGCTGAGGAGGCCGCTACGGCAATGGATGCAGACATAACGCTTGGTGAGATTATAACAGCTATATCTCAATTTCCCAACAATAAAGCCCCCGGCCCTGACGGATTTGTAATTGAATTCTATAAAAAGTTTCAGTCAACCTTAGCTCCATTGCTTTTGCGAATGTTCAAGCAGTCAAAACAAGCTTCAGAGCTGCCGCACTCTCTTTATCAGGCAAATATTGCTTTAATCTTGAAGAAATAGAGATCCATTAGACATGTCCTCCTACCGTCCAATATCCCTTCTTCCTATGGAAATGAACATTTTGAGTAAAATAATGGCTAATAGACTCTCCAGGCACATCGCCGATCTGATTCACCCCGACCAAACGGGTTTTGTTCCGGGCCGTCACATAAATTCCAACCTACGCCGCCTTTTTAATATCATGTATCATAAGCATAAGGAAGAGTCGGTGGTCATTGCCTTAGACTGCGAGAAAGCCTTTGATTGCCTGGAATGGAAATACATACTGTCTACTCTAAAACATTTTGGCTTCGGGGAAACATTTATAGATTGGATCAATATAATTTACGCCCATCCTGAGGCATCAATTGTCACTAATGGGGAGGCCTCACGGCCTTTCCATCTTATGAGAGGGGTGAGACAGGGGGACAGCTGCTCTCCTTATCTCTTCAATTTAGCCATCGAAGTTCTAGCCAGTCAGATAAGAGCTAATCAAGAAATCGCCCCAATCCAAGTTCACAACACTGTCAACCATTTATCGCTTTTTGCTGATGATATGGCTTTATTTATTTCCCGTCCTAAAACATCTATCCCACCTTTATTACATTTAATTGAGACATTTGGTAGTTTTTCGGGCTACAAGATCAATTGGGGGAAAAGTGAATTGATGCCCATTTCTGAGAATGTTGATCCAAGCTTCCTGCGCACGACACCTTTCAAGGTTTCCACAGACAAAATTAAAACCCTGGGTATAATAGCCACTCGTAAACATGGGGAACTTTTAAAGAAGAACTGGGAATGCAAGATGCAGCAATTGAAAAAGAACATTGAATTTTGGAATACTTTACCCATATCCATGGTTGGTCGTATTAATGCCATAAAGATGGTCGCTCTGCCTAGATTTTTATACATCTTCAATTGTTTACCGGTGTTTATACCTCTCCACTATTTCAAAAAGTTGGATTCCGTTGTTTCATCTTTTCTTTGGAGTAACAAATCTGTGAGGATAGCTAAAAAACATTTATGTAAGTCTAAGGCAGCAGGGGGCTTCGGACTACCGCAATTTAAATTGTACTACTGGGCAGCCAACTTGTATGCGCTGTCTTTTTGGCGCAACTGCCTATCAGCAGAAGATGTAAATGGTCCAACTTGGCTTCAGATTGAGATGGCTTCAGTCGGTGTTACCTCTCTTCCTGCGTTGCTTAACAATCCAGCCAAGCGTAAAATACCACCCTACATAACCAACCCTATTATACTTAACTCTTTAAAAATATGGAAACAAATTCAGTCATTTCTTAATCCGCCCAAGGTGCACTTGGATAGTCCAATCTGTCATAACCATGCCTTTCCTGCTGCCTTAACAGACTCTGTTTTCTCTACTTGGAAGAACAAAAACATAGTAACTATTAAGGATCTGTATGCAGAGGGTAACCTCTTGTCTTTTCAACAACTACAAAGGTCTCATAACCTGCCAGCAGCACACTTCTTTAGGTTCCTTCAGATCAGGAACTATCTTAGGACTCATATACCTAACTTTATACATTTACCAAAACACAACACACTAGACAGTATTCTTCAGCTTACACCTGGTTTTATGGGTTCAGTTTCCTCTTTCTATGACATTCTACAGGCTTCTGAAGTTGTTTCCAGTGATAAATCTAGGTGCGACTGGGAGAGGGATTTGGATATTACAATTTCGGAAGATGTTTGGGAGTCAATTTTGGGTAACATACATTCCAGTTCTATAAATGCCAGACACACCCTGGTCCAGTTCAAAGTGGTGCACAGACTACACTATTCGAAGTCAAGGCTTCATGCCATATATCCCAATACCTCTCCCTTATGTGATAAGTGCAAACAGGAGACCGGCACACTTGCTCACCAGTTCTGGTTCTGCTCAAAACTAAACACATTCTGGTCACTTATTTTTGATTATATTTCAAAGGCATTGAATAAAAACATTGAGCCAGATCCACTACTGGCTATGTTTGGATCCGTGGCATTCAATCCCTCTATTAAATCATTCGAGGGTCAAGCCATTTCCTTGTGCACACTGCTGGCCAAACGTTTAATTTTGCAACAATGGAAATCTGAATCTAGTCCTCTGTTCCAGCAGTGGCTTAGAGACTTCGGCAATGTCCTACACATGGAGAGAATGCGGTATGCAATCATCAAAAAAGATAAGGTCTTCCTGAAAATATGGCAACCCCTGTTGGACAGGTGGTCGGTCTCCAGTGACGGAGCCCGTGCTCGAGGTGGCCCCTCAAGTGTTTGAGAGCAGTGTGGGTTGAGCTTTCTCTGTGCCTCGTTTGTATATCACAAGCTGTCATGTCATCTAATTTGATACTCTTTTGGCTGAGTTTTTTTTTTTTTTTTTTTTTTTTTTTCCTTTTCTTTTCTTTGTTTTTTTTTTTCTTTTTCTTTTTGTCTTTTTCTTTTTTGCCCTCTTTCCTGTACTTTTTAATACATTGTCAATTGCAACCTTGTGAGGGGCGGGTGGGGGGGTTTGTGTTTGTCTTGTGCGTTTGTTTTTTGTTTCACAGAAAATCTGAAGAGTCCTTTGTCATTGTTTATTCTCCTGTACAACTGAAATCTTCAATAAAAATTATGTGAAAATAGATAACGCTAACGTGGTTGTCATGGCTCAAGCGGCTGTGCAATCACTTTGTCAACAATGAACGTTAGTGTGGTGAATGTTGTGTGTGGTGCTGATGTTTGTTGTGTGAAGCTTAATGTCAGAGTGTTTGTGTTGGAGCGCCTCAGTGCGGCTGCAGAGTTCATGTGCAACATCTCGCATGCGTGGCTGTGGCTTCACAGTTTTCCTTCGCCGTGTTTTTTTTTGGCCCGGGAGTTTTTTCTTTTTTTTCTCAGGAGTTTGGCCAGCTATACGTGGCACGCAGGGGCTTCACTAACCGGGCCATGGCCCCACTGGCCGTCATGACACTACGCTAATGGAGATTTTAGTATGCCAACCTGTTCTTCTATCATTTCTGGACTATCTAACTTACTCACAGCAGGGGTCTTTAGTCAACCTCTCTTCACATGAATGTGCTAATTCTAACTCAGCTACAGCTGTCAATCTAACAGCTGAGCCGAATGGTCATTGCTATTTGTATATGTGTACCTATGTTTGCGTCGCTCTTATCTTTAGTACATACCTTATATGGCTATTTAGAATAGCATCTTTGGTACAATGTGGACTATAAAGAACTGTGTTAGATGAGGTTCAGGAGGCTTGTGCCCCGATGGGCTGCAGGAGAGGCTGCTTCTCATGATCTGTATGCTGTTTGCTCTGCTGAAATCTTCCTAATAAATGATCTAAAACTTCATCCGAATGGAATATTATTATTATTCATATTTCTATAACAATGCCAGTGATCTGCGCTGCCAAGTGGGCGCTGCATGGGCCCAGCGCCCACTTGGGTAGCGGGCCGAACTTGCGTAGCGGGCCGAACTTCTAGTAATGTGATCATTTATAAAAGTACTGAAAAGAAAAAAGAAAACCCCTAAACTACTACTTGTATATCATAATTCGGCATCCTCATAAACAAGCTATGTTTTACACTGTAAATGTTGGAAATCAGGGTTTGAACAGCTATACAATATTAAACCAAGTACAGTCGAAACACCATGTACCATACATTAGATTAGTCACCATAGTAAACACATTCCCATAGGCTACACAACAACAACAACAACAACACAATAATAACACAATAAAAGAAAAATAACAAATGCAGGCATGCCCTAAGGCATGCTGAGATATCTCTCCTCAATAACAGCATTTGCAGTAGAACATAGTACCTGTACTATAACCTGTCAAACACACGCACGCACGCACGCACACACGCACGCACAAGCGAGAGGATAGAGCAATAAATTCTTACTGGATTCTTAATGGATTCCTTGTGGTGAACAAGTGCCTTCCATTCAATTACAGGGATCCAATTGGTCATTAGAGACTCACTAAGCAGTGAACTTGGCCAGAGATCACAGAAGCTTCACTTTATCAGTGCAATTGGCTGTGTGTGTGTGTGTTTGTGTGTGTGTGTGTGTGTGTGTGTGTGTGTGTGTGTGTGTGTGTGTGTGTGTGTGTGTGTGTGTGTGTGTGTGTGTGTGTGTGTGTGTGTGTGTGTGTGTGTGTGTGTGTGTGTGTGCGCGCGCGTGTGTGCGTGTGCGCGTATATCGCCTGAAGTAACACCAGTACAATACCATACAGACACATTCCTCAGTAACACTATGGTGTGGTTATTGGACTGATGCAGATTATTCTGCATAGTGCAGGATACTGTTAACCTGGCATGGCCAGACTAATATCACATCTGCACATCACAAGGGCAATTTGTTTTGCAATGGCAGATTCGTCTGAAATCAGGCTATGATACTGTAATGATTCATATTAGTAATTGCTGATGGAGTTTGTGTGATGTTGTTTTTTCTTCTTTTTGATGCCTTATTGTGTTGCTGCTCTTAGCCAATATAGCGCTTATTTTACTCTTTATCTGTCATGTCTATTCCACCTGATAGTGACAATGTCCTCTAATAATAATCGTCCACACATTGACGATCACTTAGTGAGTATATCATAACCATTTGTTTGTTTGAATTGACCTCAGAACTTTACCTCCGTCTTGCTTATTGTCTGCGTTGCCTCAATAAACACTCCCTCAATGAACACTCCCATTTTCTCGCTCACAAATTAGGGTTGGAAAGAGATGCAGGGCCACAATGTGAGGACTTTAAGCGGCCTGGCCGGGAGGCACATTGTGGTCTGGTGTTGAAGACAGAGAGTCTAGATCTGATTCCATAAACTTCTGTTTGTGAAAGGCTGAGCAGATATAGGTGACCTGGAGGTGTAATATACCCTGTTCTCCTTCAGTGCAGCTCGCAGGCGTCAGTCCCACCGTTTGTGGTTCTAGAGATACAGAGAAATGGAGAAACAACGCTGGGGTCCAGCACAGCACTTTGACAAGAACACAGAGCGACAGGCTTTACTGATAAAATGATTTTTGTCTCCGGCCTGGCGAGAGAGTATGTTTTGCACCCTGTCCATCTATGTGTGTGTGTGTGTGTGTGTGTGTGTGTGTGTGTGTGTGTGTGTGTGTGTGTGTGTGTGTGTGCGTGCGTGCGTGCGTGCGTGCGTGCGTGCGTGCGTGCGTGCGTGCGAACAGCTAATCTCCGGCACTGTTGGCCCGGACGCTGCAAAACTATGCACACACACTCCCTGGATGCCAAAGCCGAACCTTTTCCCAAAAGTTTTTCAGATTGGCCTGTTATAGTGCCACCAGGAGGTCGATTTGTGCAAAACGCATGTTTTCATATTACTCCTACAGATTTTGTCCAAACATCACACAAATCAGTACACAGTATCTTTATAGTCTTGTGATCAACACAGATCTGTCCGATTTTCCATATTCCATCCCGATTGGCTTCCAAAGTTTGCAGGATTGGTTTGTTTTGAACAAAATGCCTCAAATCATGAACGCAGCATATCCGTGAAATTCTGCACGCACATTCCCACTGGGCCGAGGAAGAAATGCCTCTTGAAAAGTTTCACAACAGCCTCATGGTGGCACTATAACAGTCCAATTTGAGTTTTTACCTATAACTGCACCGATTTGCGTGAAACTTTGCACGCACAATCCCTAGAGGCCATGGAAAAACCTTTGCCCTGCATTTTTCACATCTGCCTTTTTGAGCGCCACCAGTAGGCTGACTTTTGTAAAACAATTTTTTTGCTATTACTCCTTCAGATTCTGTCCAAAAATCATGCAAATCAGTACAAAGTATCTCTATAGTCATGTGATGAAGACGGATGTGTGCAATATTTCATATTTCATCCTAATTGGCTTACATTGGCTTCCAAAGTTCCGTCAAATGTTGCACGCGCATTACCACTAGGCAGAGAATGAAATGCCACTCTTTTCACATTGCCCTTTTATAGCGCCACCAGCAGGTCTGATTTTGAAAAAAAAACATTTTTGGAACAAAATGCCTGAAATCATGAATGCGGTGTCTGATTGCTGTGAAAGGCCTAAGAACAAATGGCACCTTTTTCACATTGGCCTATTATAGCGCCACCAGGAGGCCACAATAACCTGACCTGGCAGAGACCTGTGCTCCGAGGAGCACTTTTTCTAGTTTTTTTTTTTTTTCTTTTTTTTCATTTCCTGAAAAATTAACATTTTGGAGTTGGCTGGTTTCTGCCCGACAGAGATATATCAGAATGCTTTCATAGATGAGAGTGAATCTGTAAAAAACACATAAAGGTTAAGCACATCAAGCCTAAAATATACCATAACACGACGTCAGAACCAGTCCAATGTACAAGTGGTCCACTGTCTGCATGCTGAGGAGGAGAAGGACCATTAGCAGTTCTGGCTGTGCTTGAGGTGACTTTTGCCCCCAGAAAAACCAGAAAAAACATCAATCATAACACATTAAGTCTCGGCTCATCGCCCAATGGTCATGTTTCAAATACAAAAGATTTAGGTAGCTGAAAAATGCCCCACATTTCTGAGAGGAAAATGTGACTTTTCCTCATTTGACAGAAAGGATAAAGAAGACAAGTCAAATTAGCCTCGTTCCCACTGAGTCATATGAACCCATAAAAGGAGGGGAAAAGTGTATTTGCCACAATAGTTTGCCACACTAGTTTTTTGTGTTCTCGTTGCACGGTGTGTGCCATGTGGGGATTTAAATGCTGGAAATTGACAATTGCTTATTAACCCATTTAGACCGGGAAATAATCGGTGTCATTTTTAGATTTATTTGGCTATTCAAAAATAGCAGATATACAAGCTTGTAGATCTGCTATTTTAGAAAAAACGTGTGCAAATCTTTGAATATAAAGTGAACATTTTTAACTCAGTTAAAACTTCTCAAATATTTTGAGAGGGGGGTCCACGGCCAAATATATATAATTTTTGAGAACCACTGATATTATAGTAACATATGTTTTTTTCAAAAAACGTATGTTACTATAATATAATTTGCAAACATTTTCCACACATTTTCCCAATAAATAGCAGATCTACAAGTTTGTATATCTGCTATTTTTGAATAGCCAAAATAAATCTTAAAATCACACAGATGCGTTCCCGGTCTTAATGGGTTAAAGCAGTAATGACACAAGTCTGTGTGACTGCTCTCCTCTGGGTCAATTATCTGAGCTTTGACAATAATCCTCTGTCTGCCTCATTATTTTCCGTGAAGACTATTTGTCTCACTCTGTGATTTGCCCTGCAGGATCCATGTCACTAAACCCCCAGATCTCTGCTTTTAATTTGAGTTTGAGAGAACAGGCGTGTGTGTGAACGCTGCTAGAGGCTCAGACATTACACAGGAGATGAAATTAGACAAATCTAAACTGCCTAAGGATCACCAATGCACTATTTTAATGTGTCTTCATTATTAACCATTGAGCCCTGATGATTGTCTTTCAGAAAGTCTACTACAATAATATAGCAGCAGTTCCACTGTGCACTATAAGGGCGGATTCAGACTGGGTCCGATTGAATCGAACCGTTCCCGAGTACGGTTGACCTCTCCCAGCAGGGCCAGCATTCACACTGGCCAAGATTCTTGCACACCAGAGTACACTTGCATATATACCCCCGATCCTATAGGTGGCGGCATGCACATAGTGGTTCGCCAGTGGACACAGACGTCATCAACTATGCGACAATGTTTGTGCTGGTCGCGCATAAATATGCTTTTAAATACGTTGAAAGCAAAGGGGCGGGGTTGCGGCTGGGGAGAGAGTCAGCGCACTGAGCACAGTGAGCGCACAGAAGTCAAGGCACAGACGGCTGTGTTGTTGACGGACAACGGATGCACGCTTATGAGAAACAACACAAATAAAACCTGGTGAAACACTTGTGTGCATTAGCGCAAGATGAGGATAAAGGAAACAGTCTAAATTCAGTCTAAATGTCCAGTTTGCTAACCTTCACAACTACTACTACTTTTGTATTTGAAACTTTAAATTTCTCTAAATATTATAAACTTTCACGACAGCTTAAGTACAAAAATATATAATTTATGAAAAGGCAACTATAGTAGCATATACAGTGAAGTCGGACTGAATGACTGTATTTACTTCCATGTACTGTTTCTCATGTCTTACCAAATAAAGTACATCAATCAATCAATCATTTTGCGGGCAGTGGTGGCCTAAAGGTTAGAGGAGCGCCCTTGTTGCCGGGAGGTTGCCGGTTCGAATCCCCGGACCGAACCCCAACTGCTCCAGTGGAGCTGCTTAGTGGCCGACAGCATAAGACTGTGGTTGTACTAGTCAGCTCCCAGGTTTTAATGTGTCTGTCTGTCTGTCTGTGTGTTTCTATGTGCAGGGCGTTGCTGAAAATGAGCACTTGTGCTCAGCTACTACCCTGGGTAAATAGAGAACAAAAATCAAACGCCTTTTCTTTTTTTACTCTCTTGGTGTGGGGATTATCTGGCACATGTATGTATCTGTTATGAAAGAGAAATTGTATCATGAGTGAAACGGCTATAGTCCTTGGGAAACTATAAACCTACGTAGGCCTACATCTAAATGAGTTACCATATTTACTTACAAATTTCAAATTACAAAGCCTTATAAGCTATATATTTCTGGGATGCATAGTAGCTGAAACTCCACAATATATACTTATATATATATATATATATATATATATATATGTATATGTATATGTATATATATATATATATATATATATATATATATATATATATATATATATATATATATATATATATATATATATATATGTATATATTGTGGAGTTTCAGCTACTATGCATATACATATATATATATATATATATATATATATATATATATATATATATATATATATATATACTTATGCCGGTAAGATCAAAATATGGTCGTAAACTGCTTTGTGAATAGGGGCCACTGCTCCTCCTGCGGAGTGCATTTCCGCTTCATCTACGTGGGAAAAACGCCATAAATTCAGGGAAGAAGCAGTTCAATGCCCCTTTGCCGTTACTTCACTGTCAGCCACTCAGCCTGCGGTCACAGCGGTCAGCTCCGCTCCAGTGTGTGTCGTGTTAAACTATGGATTCAATAGCATTATTGTTTGTATTACTTTGGAGACTATGCCAAGAGCGATCCTATCGCCCATCTTCCTACATGACCAGCTATACATTTGCAGTCCAGAGGCTGAGATCTGCGCGTAATGCGCGGATCCGCGGATTCCACAGGCGGCGTTGAGAAATGCGTTTGTGTCAACTGTACTCGCTGACTACTACTCGCGCTCGTCACCAAGGTGAGAAACATACGAGTTGTTGACCAGAATGTTTATTTTCATTTCCACAATGCTTTAGAAGAAGTGTGAAGTTATGTTATTTGTAATATCCCTTCAGATGTAACTTGGTGATATATTGTTGTGATAACCATCTGAATCATCAGCTACTGTACTTTCATTATTCTCAATTAAACTAGAAAACTACTTATACACTATTCAAAATAATATAAATAAGTATACGACATGTACATATATTAAGTAGTTTCTATTCTTCTTCAGGACAATGTGGGTTGAAGAGAGGTCTGGGGCATGGTGGCAGCTTGTCCTTGCATCCTGGGGAGATCAGCAGTGGCAAGCAAATTTCAGGATGAGGAGGGCCACCTTCATGCAGCTGTGTGACTTTCTTTGCCCACATCTGGAGAGAGATGCAACCCAACTCAGAAGTCCAGTGTCAGTGGAAAAATGTGTGGCCATATGCCTCGTGAGACTGTCGACCAACACAATTGTATAGACTAATCTCCCATTTATTTGGTGTTGGCATATCAACAGCCTGTGAAATCTGCAATGAGGTCATAACGGTCATTGTGGACACGTTGCTCTCAAGATACATTTCAGTACCCTCCGAACAAGAGTTCCACACAATAATTGAAGGTTTCCGTGACCGTCATGGTTTCCCACAATGTGGAGGGGCTATTGATGGGACCCACATTGCCATACTATCTCCACCAAACACCCCTGCAGACTACTATAATCGTAAGGGGTTTTATTCTGTCATACTCCAAGCTGTAGTCGACCATTGGCTCAGATTCTGGGACATGAATGTGGGATGGCCAGGTCGGGTGCATGACGCTAGGGTTTTTGGAAATTCCAGCGTTTATGACAGGGGTCAGAGTGGCACACTGTTCCCCAATGTCACAGAGAGGATTGCAGGTGTAGATGTGCCAGTGGTGATGCTGGGTGATGCTGCCTAGTGCCTACCCACTCCTCCCCTGGTTGATGAAACCATTCCCCGAAACTGGTGCAACTCCTGCAGAGAGGAATTTCAATTACCGGCTCAGCAAGGCACGGATCACTGTAGAGAGGGCATTTGGCCGTCTCAAGGGACGATGGCTCTGTCTCATGAAAAGATACGACAGTAATTTGCAAAACATCAATGCCACCATCACAGCCTGCTGTACACAATGAGGCTTACGACGAAGAGGAGTTGGACCTTAGTGCAGAGTCTGCGGACACTGAGGATGAATTGCATCGCCCTCAGGCGAACACAGAGGCCAACGCCACAAGGGATGCCCTGTGCTCTTCTTTTTCTCTATGAAGAAAAGTACAAGTACAGTTGACACAAACGCATTCCTCAACGCTGCCTGTCTGTTGTTTAATCTGCGCATCCGTGCATTACGCGCAGTGCCGGATTTATAGGAGTTGAGGCCCGTGGGCTAGAGTAATTTTCGAGGCCCCCCTGGCGCGCATGCACGTGCGCTGCCCCCTTTTCGCGCGCGCGGTTCTGGGCGGATTGGGTTCGTTTTTTTTCCAGTTTTTGGTTTTTGTTGGAGGCCCGTGGGCTGCAGCCCACCCTAGCCCAACGGTAAGTCCGGCCCTGATTACGCGCAGATCTCATCCTCTGGACTGCAAAGCCATAGCTGGTCGTAGGAAGGTGTGCGATAGGATCGCACTTGCCATAGTCTCCAAAGTAATAATAATAAGAAATAGTTCACTTTTGGTTATTTAAAAAGAGTCTCCTTATTTTATGTATTAATTTATTAGCCCTACATGGGAGAAACGTTAACTTTAGAGCGTTCACTTTTGGTCATAATTTAAAAAGACTGTAGAGCAGTTTGTGTGCAGACTCACCTTTTTTATTTTTTATTTATTTATGATTTGTGGGTCCAGCACTGTGTGTAAAGAAGAACTGTGGGGACGTGCATATCCTGCCTTTGTTCATATTTACAATAAAATGTACATTTTCCAATGCAAGATCAGTGTGGTTATCTGCTCTATATTGTAATATCAAAAATAGCAGATCAACAAACTCAATGTGTCGCATTGCGCCGCATTTTCAGCTTGTAGCTTGGCTATTTTTGCTACTTTTGTGTGACACTGTAGTATGACAATAGGGCATTCATTTATGATGAAAAAGCATTAAAAGTTGCAATATGGCGATACAGGGTTTCTTCCTAATAGCAAAGATATGTAGTGTTTCGAGAGAACAAAATGTTCATGTGAAATATGTAGGCTATTTGCCATTTACAATATTTAAGGCACACATTTGAAGTAAAATAAAAAGACAACATAAGGACATGGTATGCAGTACCAGATTTGTAAATGTAAACAACTAAAAAGTAAACAATTCAAAATGGGAGGTGGTTCTGACTGAGGGAGCAGTGCTTGGTGTGGCTGTACAGTCCCAGGCGTGAACGACAGTCTCGCTGGCAGTGAGGGCACTTGAATGTGATGCTGCTCTCGCCTGCTGATGCTGATATAGGAGGAGATGTTGGAGATTGTCTTTCAACCTGTGTATAAAAAGACTGAGCAGGTTGTGCAGGGAGTGCGGGAGCAGCATGATGGTAAGCAGCAGACTGGGTGTGAGGGGCATTGGGCAGCAGCTCTGCATATCTGAAGGTTGGTGGGGCAGTGTATTGCATGGAAGATCCTGGACCCTGGTATGAAGGAGGTTGTTGCTGAGAGGAGGTCTGCTGCTGCTGGGATGAAGGCATCCTGTCAAGCAGTCTGCCCATCATCTGCATGAACATAATGTTTGTCTCTTGCCGTTCCTCCCTCTGTGCCTGTAACCGGCGCTCCTCCATCTCCATCTGGGTCTTCATCCAGGCATCCAGAGTTTCTTTCTCCTGCTCTGCCTCCATGAATGCATTATGTTGGCTGTTTTGCATCTCCATAAACTCACTCATCAGGCTGGACTTACTGCTCTTGGCTTTCCTCTTCCTTCTGTTGTCTGTTCCTGTGCTACTGCTTGGTGTGGATATGTTACTGCTTGTCTCATCTGAAGTGCCTGTCAGCATAAAAGTATGAAAAAGCAAAAACATTACAGGCTTCAACTGCAATAGCATTTTTGATGGTATGAAGTACATGCACAAATTAACAAACTCTTGATCAAAATATTCTCACAGTAATAACAGGCAACCAGAAATGGTGTGTGGATCTTGGATGAATCTTCATAATCTCTTTCAGCCAGTGGTGTAAAGTACTAATGCATTTACTAATGCATTAGTACTTAGACCAGGGCGCTTTAACTTGTTACATCCGTGGCTTAGAAGTAAGCACTTTATATTTGAAATCTGAACGTTTATGTATATGTACGTGCACCATTTACCAAACCAGGAACAAGTGACGCTTGTGCCAGACAAGCATCATGTGAACCATGGCTAGTTGGTTAAGTACTTTTTGATGCCAATACATTTGTTTTTTAACTCAAGTAAAATTAAGGATACGGACATCTGCTTATTGCAGTATTGCTAGTATTCCTATAGTTCAGATGCATTTAAACACATTTCACCACAAGACCCGCAGACACAAGTCCCTCACTTGTACTGAGAATATTTTAATGGTAATGTTAAATACTATTACATACCGCTTGTCACGGATGGACTAAACAGTCCTGTGCTGCTCTCCTCGGATACATTGAAGTCGGGAGGTGGAGGTGGAGATGCTGATGCTGACGATGCCGATTGTGTTAATGTAGTTAATGGACGTGAGATGGGTTGTTGTTGTTGTGACTCCAGAACATCAGGCGCACTTGATGGTTTGTGGCCAAGTATACTGTCCACCCTATCAAACCATACGAATTTGTCCTTCTCGTCAGTAGAGCTGCCAGATTTGCGCACCGCATCCTTCACTTTGTGATATTGCAATCTAATTCGTTTTACCTTCACACGGCACTGTTCTACTGTACTGTTATACCCACGAGCCCTCAAATACTCACTAATTCCTCCATATATCTCTGCATTTTTGTGTGTATTGTCCAATTGTGCTTGTATGTCCTCGTTTGCCCAAATGTCCAGCAAGCATGAAATCTCTTCATTAGACCAGAGGGATCCTTTCCCGGATCCGGCCATGGTTGAACCCCTGCTGTGGATTGAGCTGCGATGTGTTTTTGTTGACTGTCTTTGTCGAGTTTATATACCGTCACCTATTACAAATAGCGGTCCACTTCCGTCTAACGGTACGCTTGCTTTCACATTGCAGCGTACCGTACCCGAATACGCATGATCCGGATCCAAGACTACCTCCGGAGGCGGTCTCGGGTACGGTACGGTGATCCGTTTCGGGGAACGATACGCAACGTTCACACTATCACAACATCAGCCAAGTGGTCCAGGGTGCGCACCCGGGACCCAGTGTGAATCCGCCCTAAATGACTTCCCTGTGATCTCTTTAAACTAAGACAGCGGTTAATTCTGCACTAGACACATGTAGCTACACTTTATGTTTTCTAATCAATTTTAATTCATTTCATTGGTGATGTAACAGTGGGGGTGCTCGGGTCATTATCTCCTTATCCTCATGTTGGTTTGGGAAAGACAGGGCACAGCACAGAGGTGAAGGGACAGACAGACAGACAGACAGACAGACAGACATATGGACAGGGGGACAGCACAGAGGTGAAGGGACAGACAGACAGACAGACAGACAGACGGACAGGGGGACAGACGGACAGGGGGACAGGGGACAGACGGACAGGGGGACAGACAGACAGACAGGGGGACAGGGGGACAGACAGACAGACAGGGGGACAGACAGACAGACAGGGGGACAGGGGGACAGACAGACAGACAGACAGACAGACAGACAGACAGACAGACAGGGGGGCAGGGGGAGAGACGGACAGCACAGAGGTGAAGGGACAGGCTGGGTTCTTGCGGACAAGGGAGCGAGTGTTACAGGTCTGACGTGAATAAACCAGCCACTGTATCATATTTAATTATTTTTATTATTATTTCTGAAAAACAGAAGAAAAGGGGTACAGGTTCACTCTGCTGCACAGAATCACAATGATCTCAAACCCATGTCAGAAGGATTTCCACTTCCTGGTTAGCTAACAGTGTCAACAGTTTAGATTGTCACCAGACACTTTACCTTTTTTTCCAGATAACAATATCAACATTGACTAAAGTCATAACTATATTAAAGAACAATTAACCTCATTACAGTTTCCCAAATATCCTTAATGACATTCTGAATACAATTGGAAATCACAATCTTACCCACTAAAATAACAACACAGGCATTTTAACATCTCTATTTTCTGAATACTCAAACTGAGTTTTTCCCCAATTTAACCTCTTCACATTTCACTTTTCAACAGACCAATCATGTCTTATTTCTTTTCATTCATATCAGTACCATCATCATTAGTACATTACCTCAGTTGTCTACTAGTACAATTACAATACAGACATAGTCTGATAATTTCTCAACAATCATGTTGCCTTTAAACAGGACTCTTAAACGGAAACAGATCAATAGACTACTATTTCCCATTATTAACTTATTCCACATTTCTCTCTTGCTGAACTAATGGCCTTTTACCTGAAAAACAGAAGAAAAGGGGTACAGGTTCACTCTGCTGCACAGAATCACAATGATCTCAAACCCATAGACATATAAAGGTAGACGCCTCATTCGGCTCTGAAGCGTCTGAATCTCGGGCGCGCTTCCTGCTTCCGCAGGGCTGCCGTGTCACAGACGCGGAAGTTCGGTAGGCCAATCAGAGGCAGGTGGGGGCGGGTCATTTTGTAACCCAGCTTTTAACCCTTTAAGAGGCAGCAGCTGTGCGCAGCATCTAGTTAGTTGGAACTTGGCAAACTCCACACTCTATTTGTGAAATTCAAATAAGACATGGTCCTTTTTCATATCAAGGTCCATTATTTATTCAGCATTTGAGTCACGGAACACCGTTTGATAAGCTTTAGCCTCTCACACCCAAAACGTAGAATATGTTATTGTTCGATGAGATGTTGTCAAAATAACAATTGTTTACGTTCTCTAATTGTGTACTTGTTTAGTAAGTAATGCAGATGTTTAACAATTTGACTCTTGACAGTGTGAAATGTTATACTCAAGATTTAAAGATCTATAAGGGTCCATTTGGTTATCAACTCTCCATCATTTAGCTGGGTACCACCTGGAACCCCCCCAAGGACCACTGGTGGTTCCCGGACCACTGGTTGAGAACCATTGCACTGACAAGTCCCGGAAAAGACGCACTGTGATTGGCCAGTAGTCAACGCACTGTGAGCGCTGTGATTGGCCAGTAGTCACTTTGAGTGACAGGTTCCCTGCGGAAGACGGAAGTGCCGCCGTGTATTGCGATACAAGTCGCCCCAATGAACTGCAGAGGCCAATGAGGTATCTAGGTTTCTAATATCTATGCTCAAACCCATGTCAGAAGGATTTCACTTCCTGGTTAGCTAACAGTGTAGTTCCCTGCAGTGTAGGCGCCCCCTACTGTCGGGAGGAGGGTATGACCTCTCCATTAGTGAACAGCTTAGTCCTCTGTATACTTAAATCAATTCAGAGTGTTACACGAGCACGGCCATTTGAAGTTTTTTTTACAAAGCAGTGTATTTGAGCATGTTCTGTGAGCCGTCTGAATCTCCTCATGCTTTCATGTAGGGTTTGGTGGGATGTGAACAGTGTCCTACTGAGAAGGACTGAAGCCTTTATTAACCCATCAAGACCGGGAACGCATCTCTGCCATTTTAAGATTTGTTTTGGCTATTTCAAAAATTGCAGATCTACAAGCTACGTGAACTTGTATATCTGCTATTTTTTAATAGCCAAATAAAATTAAATAAATGACACGGATGCGTTCCCGGTCTTAATGCGTTAACACAGCAGCAGGTGGATACAGTTGTAATGCTCTCATCTGCAGTTCTCTGAGCGGAGCGGGGTGATTACGTTTTTGTGAATAACTCAGTTGGGAAACCCTGTTAGCGGAGGGTTAAGTGGGTGTGTTCACAGGAAGGATTTGTTGAGCTGCCAGTGCCTTTCTGCTCTGCATTTCTATGATAAAGACCAGTTGTGGAAAAAGTACTCACATTTTTGTATTAAGTAAAAGTATCAATACTGCAATGTATAACTACTCTGTTACAAGTAAACGTAAGGTATTCAAAATGTATTTGAGTAAAAGTACAAAAGTATTGGTATCAAAATGTACTTAAAGGTATAGTAGGCAACATTAAGCCTATATTTGAAAAATACCTCTATATATATATTTTGCATTTTTTCCCCTCTATCAGCCACTATATAATGATGCTGGGGTGTTTTCCTGCATTGAAAAACACTCCTCTTTCTGAAATCCGTATTTTCCCTACAATTTAGGTTACACATCCGGGTATCCGGTGCGTAAATTCACGCATGCATGTGCGCATCCGTGCGCGTCCGTGTCCGTGTGAACTTTTTAAAAAAGTTTTAAAATGCTCTCAAACTTCGTTTTTTAGGCACATAATTTACTTTTCAAAAAGCGTTTGGATATAATTTAGTTGTTTAACTTCATATATGTGGTCAATTTGTCATGAAAGAGCCTATTTAAAAATAAAAATTCAGAGAACCGGCAGGGGCGGGCAGTTCCGCGAATTGTATCCGAATAAAGTAACCTATATTCGGCATGGCCCGTTTAGAAGTCTGCTTACTCTATGGAAGTCCTCCATGCGTCACCCCCTGGTGGTCGGGGAAACGAACTGCTGGATTTTTTTTCTTTGTTTATCTCTGAATCGCCTACAATCCCTTTAAAGTACCAAAAGTAAAAGTACACATTGTGCAGAATGTCCCATTTCTCAAGTTCAAAATGTATAAAAAATCTTTTGAAAATAGCAGATCTACAAGCTCACAATGCATCTGGTATTTTCAAATGGACAAAATGTATAGGTGGTTAATGTTTTGTAATAATAATAAACATCTACAAAGTAACTAGTGACTAAAGTTTTCAAATAATTGTAGTGGAGTAAAAGTACAATATATGTAGTGGAGTAGAAGTAGAACTGAAAATTGGAAAAACTCCAGTAAAGGAAAAGTACCTCAAAATTGCATTTAAGTACAGTACTTGAGTAAATGTTACTTTACACCACTGGTACTACTCCACTCAGCAAAATGTTTTCCGAAGACACAGGCAACTAACATTAAAAGGCCAGTCCCTTGAGTTTCAGTGCAGAGACTTTTCTTGGTCAAACCAGACACTCACATGGTGCATAATTATTCAAGGTAACATCAGGGCATTGCTCAGCGACTTCTTCTTATCACCTCCACCATGTGTGATGGCAGCAGGGTTGATGTGAGGGCAGCTATTATTCATACGCTCAAGGATCTACACTTACCATTGTGCAACGGTACTGTGTGGCTATATGTGGTCGTCGACAACAGCCTGTGTGTGTGTGTGTGTGTGTGTGTGTGTGCGTGTGAATGAATGGAACAGAGCCTTCGTTAGTGTCATTGGTAACACCTGTGAATGAAGTAAAGAAGAGACCCAATTTCTTTACAATGTGGCTGCTGTGTCAGCAGCTGAGCACGAGAGCATGGTGATGTTGGATATGGACAACAATTACTGATATTGTCCTTGTAATGCATGAGGAGACTGTAGTTTTTCAATTTTTTATTGCATACATTAATTAGACATGTCCTTGATACATCATTTGCATTACAGAAAATATTAACATAATGCAATAAACTAATCTAAAAATTCATGCATTAGGACAATATCATCAACTTAAAAACTGTCCAGAGTAGACATTAAAATGACAAAGACTACATGCGTCACGAGATTCACGTGTTGTGAGCTTGTAGATTAGTTATTTTTGAACTGCCAAAGTATGCAATAGAACTTATGTGGTGAGTGTATGTTTTGAATTAATAATCAAAATCTACAATCTACTAAAAAAACTATATTTGTCTCTGAGATGTATTGTAAAGTAAAGTAAAAGTACATACAAATTTTACTTGTTTACACCACTGGGCATGAGTCAGTAGTTCAGTAAACCTAGTGTTTATACAGATCAGAGTCCTAGACCAGTGGTTCTCAAACTTTTTCATGTCCAGGACCCCCAAAATGATATGTGACCCCCAGAAGCAAAGATTTGAGTTACAAATGTTCGCTTTAAAAATATATAAATGTAAAAATGTGCACAAATGTTCACGATTTTTCATAAATGTGCAGATCTACAAGCTCATAGTGCGGCACTCGGTGCCGCGCTATGAGCTTGTATATCTGTGTGTCATTATTTTGATTCATTGACATTTTCTGAATTCTCGTTATTGTTCAATAAAAAAGACTGAACTGAGTTCATTGTGTGAGTTGCATTGCTGAAAGTAGGCCTCAAAAAATGTAATGTGTACTGTAGCTATTTACTGAAAATATTTATAATTTTTTTATAATCCATCCATCCATCTTCAACCGCTTCTCCGGAGCCGGGTCGCGGGGGCAACAGATCCCGAGGCGTTCCCAGGCCAGTGTGGAGATGTAATCCCCCCATCTGGTCCTTGGACTGCCCCGGGGTCTCCTTCCAGTGGGACGTGCAATTAAATAATTCATAGTTAATTTATATATAATCTTCATAATAACATTTTTAAAATGATATACTGTATTTATAGCAGTGACTGAGACAGCAGACTGAAAAACAATGATGTATAACTGAATGTGCATGAGCGTGCATGCGTGTCTCCGTGTCTGCGTGCCCAGTCTGCCCACCTCAAGTCACTTTTTGACCAATGCGGCCCAGACCCCAAAATGAGTTTGACAAGCCTGTCCTAGAAAGTCCTGGATGATGCAACACAACTCATTTTTGTACCTCCTGTCCCTCTGACACATGTGGATGACATCAAACTGTGACCTGTATGTGGAGAACAGTATTAAGCAGTGGTGGAAACTGTTTTACTTAAGTAAAACAATATCAATACTGCAATGTAGAAGAACTCTGTTAGAAGTAAACCACAGAGAACGGCCGGGAATAGCAGACCTCCAAGCTCACAACGGTCGAATCTGCGACGCGGTTGTGAGCTTGTATGTCAGCTAATCTCGACGCGCAATACCATTGCGGGCATTGGTGGAAAAAAGTACTCAAATGTTTTACTTAAGTAAAAGTATCAATACTGCAATGTAGAAGTACTCTGATACAAGTAAAAGTCTGGAATTCAAAATTTACTTGAGTAAAAGTACATAGATATAGGTATCAACATGTACTTAAAGTACCAAAAGTGAAAGTACTAAAATGTTTGAAAATAGCAGATCTACAAGTTCACATCGCGACGCGTTGTGAGCTTGTAGATCGGCTACTTTCAAATAGTCTTGGTATAAAATAGGGCTAAAGTGGTTAATGTATGTTTTATGCCTGTGCTGTCAGGGATGAGCCAGAATGTGTTGTTGATGTTACTTAATTATTTAATAACCTGCACAATTTATGTACTGTGTGTCGTTTTGAGTTTGCTTAATTAGTATAAACAGTGCAACAGCGGGCTTCATGTGTATTGTCTTACTTTAGCTCACACTACTGGGGGAGCAGATATAAAATGGACACCTGTGGTAAACACTGAACCCAATCCACAAAGAACAGGTGGCTAAGTACTAACACAATGCCTCAGAGCGACAGCAAAGAACAGCTTTCTGTTGTGTCTTCAAAGAGAGAAGGAAAGGAACATGTTTTCTGTTCAGCCTGAAAAAAATAAAAGTCTAGAGCCATTGGTAAGTGTGTGTGTGTGTGTGTGTGTGTGTGTGTGTGTGTGTGTGTGTGTGTGTGTGTGTGTGTGTGTGTGTGTGTGTGTGTGTGTGTGTGTGTGTGTGTACTTGTGGAGTAGATTTGTCCACTCCATGCTAGAGTTAGCAGTCGAGGCTATTTCTTTGACACACTATGACGAGCATCAATGTGAGGCAGATGATGTCACACAACTATAAGTACAAAGAGTGATGAAAAGTCGACAGAAACTCCCGTATTTCTCTCTCGCAGGATGCAATTGTGAGGCACACTTTGTTCTGTGCTGACTCTTTGAAAGTATGGTCACTTTGAAGGTTTGCTTTTCCTTCGCATCTCCTCACTGCATCTGTGAGGAAACTCAGATAATGGCTGTGAATAATGGTGCCATATCTCACACTGCACCCTGACGACTATTATGGGATAGAGAGCCTCCTCTGTAGTTCTCTGCAGCCTGGACAACAGAGTGCAAATGTTCTAAGTCACATATTTTAACACTCAGAAGAAGCAATGTGATTAATAGATGATGATAAGGAGGATGACTGTGGTAATATGCCAGTGCTTTGGTAAATATTCAAATGTTAATTACTGTTATGACCTTATAAGGGTCTATAGGTTATAAAGGAGTAACATATTTCAAACCAAGGTCAACAAGAAAGTGTACAATTTATTATTAGGATTAAACTTAGTTGTACAAGGGATGAATAAACAGGGAAAGCACACAGCTTCAGGGTGGCCAAAGCCACGCACGCACGCACGCACGCACGCACGCACGCACGCACGCACGCACGCACGCACGCACAAAATAAGCATCAGTCAGCTGAAAACAAAAGACACAACCTGAGGGCTGTGTTATCATGCACCCATACTGTAGAGTACACGCATGCACGCACGCACGCACGCACGCACGCACGCACGCACGCACACAAACACACACACACACACACACACACACACGCACACACGCACACAGGCACACAGGCACACAGGCACATGAGCAGATACATAAACTCAAACACACATTTCCTCTCAGTGCTGTCCTTGAGCACTGGGTGTGTGGGAGTCTGACAATAACAGTCTATTACATGGAAGCAGGTGACCAACACTGTTAGAATGAGGAGAGGAGATGAGAGGAGAGGAGAGGAGAGGATGATTATTAAGCATAATTGCCGATAATGATACTGTGCAGTGTACATGTTACCATTTGGTATCAATTACTGTAAGTCAATAAAGATGCTTTTTTCATGCAATTTACTTTTTTAATGTCACTGTGCAAAGACACTTACATCCTACCGATTTATCGTGGCTAGAAAAGATGGACAACCAAATTTCCACAAATAAAATGTGTGGCATAACACAAGTTTAGGTGGGTTTAACATACTCCATTTCACTCTTTTCCTGCCATGGATGCGTTAACGCGTCGAATTCTGCCAAGTCGCAGCCTGCCAACGACGAGTTTGGATGTGTTTTTGTTTTCAGTGGTTTTCCACTAGATGGCGCTGTTATCTACCCTATGAATGATGCTTTCACTGCCTGATGACGAAAGACCCGGAATTAACGTCGTCTTATCTCATTTCCTATGGGGAAATGGGTATATCTCTGCTAGATCTCTGTTCCTCTTGCTTTACGGCAAAAACAAGCCTAATTCAAATGGCCGCAGCTGTGCAATGGATTACCCCGTGCAGATATATATTTTCCTATACTACCGGACCCCCGTGCTTGTAATGAGCTGATGTCCATGAGGACGGAGGTCACAGAGAATATTCCATGATTTTTCAAAGGTACAGTAAAATCGCCGTTTTCGCTGGCAGCAGTGGCACACTATTACACTCTGGCAGGTAAAGAGTTAAGGGATGTGACTGAAATAAAGCTCTCACAAGGGATGCCGACTATCTGAACAAGCTGGTGAGGAAATTCAGCTCTGTGGTTGAACATCCCAGACCCAGTAGAACAGGTGCTGGAAAGAAGAAAGAAAGAAGTCCGCACAAACATTCAGTCAAAAGACTGACATGTGGCTAAGCTATGGCAGGGATTTCATATCAGGCTAGTGGTACATGACATGCATAATCATGCATATGAGCATATATATGCACTCACGGAAGACACACACACGCACGCACGCACGCACGCACGCACGCACGCACGCACGCACGCACGCACGCACGCACGCACGCACGCACGCACGCACGCACACACACACACACACACACACACACACACACACACACACACACACACACACACACACACACACACACACACACACACACACACACACACACAGCGGAGGAGAGGCAGCGAGACACATTTGCATGAACTTCTACTTCACCCCCAGGCAACACACTCCACAGCCACCTGATTCGGATGCATCTATCAATGCATTGAATGGGAGATTATCACCTCTTATTAGACCTTTGAATGGGCGAAATAGGCGACATACTGACCTACCCGCGATTTATCAGACCATTCATTGGGTGTTATCAAGACATACTGACCTACCAACGGAGATGACTTAAATAGTTCAGTTTCGGTTTTGGTTTTGGTTTCGGACCATGACGGAGGCGCGCAGTCACAGGCGAACTGTCACCCCGTGAAGGACCACCGAGGGAGCTAAAGCTACCGAGTTGCCGTCCTGAACGGTGTGACGTTCGCCTGTGCCTACTCAGCGCCGTTCGAGTTATGTACCGATATGCACAGAATCGTAAATATTGTTGTGGGGACTGCTCCGCCTCCAAGTAGGTCAGTAGCTCCTGATTACGCCCCATGAATGGTCTGACAAATCGCGGGTAGGTCTAAATCGCGCCTACTCGTCGCCTACTCGCCCATTCAAAGGTCTGATAAAACGTGATAATCTCCCATTCAATGAAAATGTTTAACTCTTGTTACAACTCCTGGGGGTCCTTGGAAAAAAATATTTTGAGATGGGGGTCCACGGCCAAATACATTACATGTTTGAGAACCACTGATGTTATAGGAACATAAGTTTTTTTTTTTTTTTTTTTTAACCGTTAGGATTTAGAAGACATTTGTAGAATCCCCAGAAGCAAAGATTTGAGTTAAAAATAATATATATTCAAAGACCCACGATTTCCCCACAAAATAGCAGAGCTATATTCAAAGTCAGCTATATACAAGCTCATAGCGCGGCACTCGGTGCCAAGCTCATAGCGCGGCACTCGGTGCCGCGCTATGAGCTTGTAGATCTGCTATTTTTGAATAGCCAAAGAAATCTAAAAATGACAGAGATACCTTCCCGGTTTGAATGGGTTAAAAAAAACTGTTATGTTGGAGCCCACTCCTCTACCTCCGCCTACAACCCTCCGCTGTAACCACTAATGAGAGAAGGAGGACCCAACATGAGTCCCAGAGCATCTTGCTCCGCAGAGCGGTGAAGGTTGTTTAATACAAGCCGAAGCGAACTAACTGAAGTAGATGTTGGCACAACAACAAACAGAATGACTACAACTGAGACTGATTTAAATACAGAAGTTTCCTAATGAGCTCCAGAGTTATATATTACACTACTGCTGACTGCTGACTGAGTCCAAACTAGACCAAACACTGTGGGAAGAAAGCAGAGCACAGGGGTTACATAGGGTAACCCGGTGAATGTAACACCACTGACGGACACTGCAGTGATCGATCGCTGTTCCCTCCACACTGTGGTGTTAAGTAACTAAGTACATTTACTTAAGTACTGTACTTAAGTACAATGTTGAGCTATTTGTAATAGCTCAACTATTGTACTTTTACTCCACTACAATTATTTGAAAACTTTAGTTACTAGTTACTTTGTAGATTTGGATTACTATTACAAAGCATACATTAACCACTTCAGCCCTATATACATTTTGGTCATTTGAAAATAGCAGATCTACAAGCTCACAACGCATTGTGAGCTTGTATATCTGCTATTTTCAAAAGAATAATACATTTGAAAAGTTGCGAAATGGGATATTCTGCATAATGAGTACTTTCTACTTTTGGTACTTTAAGTTCATTTTGCTACCAATACTTTTACTCAAGTACAATTTTATTTCCAGGACTTTTACTTGAGTATTTCTAAATTGCGGTATTGATACTTTTACTTAAGTAAAACATGTGAGTACTTTTTCCACCTCTGCCTCCACAGGGGGTTCTGGCCAGAATGCAGAACAGACCCAGAGCGTTCAGCACCCAGTTCAGCACCCTGGATAGCACCCTGTTAGTTCAGCACCCTGTTAGTTCAGCACCATGGACAACGCTCATAAACACATAGTTGCATGCAGTAGTGCATTTACTCAAGTATTGTACTTCAGTAAAAATATTAAGTACATTTACTTATATTTCTATTTTCCAACACTAACTGAACTACATACATCTCAGAGGAAAATGTTGTTTACTCCACAACAATTATTTGTCATTTTTAGTTTCTAGTTACTTTGCAGAGTTAGATTATTATTACAAAACATAAGCCTATTTTATACTTTATACGAAAATTGTGTTGTGAGCATGTCAATATTCTATTCACGAAAAGGTCTGGTACATTTTTTTTCACATTTGAAAGATACACAGTTAGTCAGATACACAGTTAGTCAGATATACAGTTAGTAGTTCCGTATCTTCATGGTTCGATGTAATAACTGTGCTGATCACTTTAAAAATGTCCTTTGCATTGTGCTGCTTTCTAATGACTTGAGATTGTATAGATATGTTTGCATTGGTGTGTGCTGATGTCTCAATCATGCACAAGCAACTGGTATGCACTAAATATAAATATATAAATACATAGAGTACTTTATAAATGCATTTACAATTGTGGACTTTACAAATATATATTTTGAACACATTGCCATTTGAATATAAAACTTTGTGTAAATCCTAAACCCTCTAAAAGAGGTGAAATCATTTGTTCACGACACACACACACACACACACACACACACACACACACACACACACACACACACACACACACACACACACAAAAGTAAAAGTACTAAAATGTTTGAAAATAGCAGATCAACAGATCTACACAGATCTACAAGATACAGATCTATAAGCTCACAACACGTGTTGTGAGCTTGTTATAGCCTATGTATAAAATAGGGCTAAAGTGGTTAATGTATGTTTTAAAATATAATGATGTATATCTGCAAAGTAACTAGTAACTAAAGTAGGTGTAAAAGTACGATATTTGCCTCTGAGATGTAGTAGAGTAGAAGTAAAAGTATTGGAAATAGGAAATACTCCAGTAAAGTGAAAATACCTAAAGGAATTACACACACACGCACGCACGCACGCACGCACGCACGCACGCACGCACGCACGCGCGCGCGCGCACACACACACACACACACACACACACACACACACACACACACACACACACACACACACACACACACACACACACACACACACACACGCTCGCACATGCACGTACACATGCGTCATAGAGTAGACTGGAGAGGAGCTGGGTAGCAGAGCTACAGCACTACCTGGCCACTCTACCCCTGAGCCACTGCCGCCCCATATAGTAAACATACATACATCTCTCTCTCTCTCTCTCTCTCTCTCTCTCTCTCTCTCTCTCTCTCTCTCTCTCTCTCCTCCAGACAGTGTTTAGAATTGTATTCAAATTGACTCTGCCGTTCTTAGAGCAGATGCTGGTGCTTGGCAGGCACTGTGCCTCATTAGAATTTACATCACAATGACCTGGGATTGTGTATGAGCCATTCAATTAATATGAAATACAGGAGAGATGAGAACACAAGACAGAGAGACATACATGCGATGTTGGTGCTGAGGCTCAGTGGTAGACAGATACTCTGTGTCAAATATTATTACACAACAGTGAAAATTGCTTTGTATAAAAAAGAATATTACAAAAAAAAAAAAAAAAAACTACTTTATTTATTATTTATAGTACATGATTTAAAAAGATAATTATTCAGTACATTTTATTTTAAATATAATTGTAGATCGGCTATTTTCACTATTATTTGAAATATGGCTCACGTGGTTAATTCATAAAGCATCTTTGGATTTGTCTTTGAACATTAAATTCACAAGCTTCCCAAAAAAATAAAAAAAATTCTCAAGTAAAGTACAGATGCGTAAAAACGCTACTCAAGTAAATGTACTTGTTTACTGTGCTCCACTGTTGAGTCATCCAGGCTATGGAGACATTGTTTGTGGAGACCCTGACAGTTGTTTTTAGATGGTTCAGCACCTCTAGAAATGATGCAGAATGTATGAGGACTCGTCCATATGTCAGGTTATATGCTGGCTGAAGCTGTGGCTAGAACACTGTGTATAAATATCATATGTCCTGGATGTGTGATGTTGTATATATTACAGCCTTGTCAAGGGGATGTGTGTTTATATGGTTCCCCGATAGGCGGCCCGCGAGGGGCAACTGTCCGGCCCGCACCAATCTCTGTATTTTAGTTTACTTTTTTTATTATTATTTTTTGGCTAGTGAAAGTTACAGGTATGGTGTGTGTGTGTATGAGTGTAGTGGCCGTCCTCTTCACGTTGGTTGCGAGTTGCGACCACCTCACTTTTTTCCCCCTCTTTTATTTTAACCGTTTCTTGATAAAAAGATATTTCTTCTGTTTTTGATTGCCAAACCTGTTCTACAGCCTTCCTCATGGAGACTGTATTTGTATCTATGGGGGATTGCTGATATTATGTTTCATTTGTATGATTAAACTTTCATTAAACGGCACTTTTACACTGCACTGTCCATTGTCAAGTTCATACTCAATTAGGACACTTTTTCAGTATTGGTATTGTACACAGCTTTAAAAGTAGTTCATTATGGGAGCAGAGCCCCTCTGGTAAAAATGGCCTCATTAAAAGCACTGGCCTGTTAACTGTCTGTTTCGCTGTATGCAAACTTATTGAAATAATCGGGTGGGTCCACAGATCCTTTGAAAACCGTGTATTGTATCCACTACGTCAACGATAACGATCCATCCTATCCCATCTAAAGCTCAAAGGCAAATGTAGTAGGTTCGGTACAGACTGAGTAGCAGCCTCTTTTACAAGACATTGTAATTCATGGCCAGATCACAGTGAATTCTGAACATGTTAATCAGCTTCTGTGTGGGCAGCTGCCTTACGTTCAATAACTGAGAATTGGTGAAAATAAGTCATTACAGTATACATGTTCTCCGTTGTTAGGATTTTTAAAGTCCTTCGGTGTGTGAGCCCAGCAGTATGCGGAGAAACAGAGTAAGTGAGCTGTTTTTTGCCAGTGGTGTAAAGTAACAAAGTGCATTTACTCAAGTACTGTACTTAAGTACACTTCTGAGGTACTTTTACTTTACTGGAGCATTTCCAATTGTCCATACTTTTACTTCTACTCCACTACATCTCAGAGGCAAATATATATTTTACTTTTACTCCACTACAATTATTACACTACCAATACTTTTACTCAAGTAAATTTTGAATTCCAGACTTTTACTTGTAACAGAGTACTACATTGCAGTAGTGATACTTTTACTTAAGTAAAACATTTGAGTGCTTTTTCCACCACTCTTTTTTTGCAATGCAAACTGTGCAAACCTGTCATTACCAGTGTCACAGTCAAGAGTCAGCTGGTATCATTCCCTCTTACCTACAGTAACTGTCATGTAGCGCAGTGGTTCTCAAAGTGGGGTCTGGGGACCCCCAGGGGTCCTTGAGGGGCTTTCAGGTGGTCCCCAGCAAAATTATTGATAGGAATCAAAATTGGAGCCTTACAGGTCTGTAACTCTGAGAGTACAAATGGACCCATTCGAGGGTCCGTAGCCTAATACAGTGGTTCTCAATTTTTTTTCATGTCAAGGACCCCCAAATTGATTACGTATTTGGCCGTATTTTTTAAATAATTAAAAATAGCAAATATACAAGCTCGCAGTGCGGCACGAAGTGATGCGCTGTGATCTTGTACATCTGCTATTTTGAATAGCCAACATTTGAATGGATGATGATTGTGAAATGATTGTGATGCTATATTAACTACTTTTCCTGGGGACCCCCTGGAAACCCCCCTAAAGGACCCCTGGGGGTCCTCGGACTCCACCTTGAGAACCAATGGCCAAATACATGTCAAACTGGGGGTCCTTTGAATTGAAAAAAAAAAACCCAGTGATGTAGTGCAGTGTACCTTTAAACCCTACAGCATGTACTTTGTTGTACATCAAATAGTGACAATTGCTGATTTACAGTGAGCTTGGAGATTGGCTGTTTTCCCCAAATGTTCACTTTACGTTTGCCGAATGTTTGCCTGTTTCCGTTAAGTGGTCATCTATTATGTCATAGCATACCCTAAATAGGTTATGCTAGGAGTCATGAGGTTAAAACAAATTCAATCACAGTGGCTCCAAAGTGGATCTCTCACTTCACGTGACTGAGGACAGAATGTCTCATCTGTTAGTACAGTAGGTGTGATGGTAGTGACACTGAGGATGATCATGACGATGTTGATGATAATAGTGTATGTGGAGTTGGCGGCGATGATGCTAGCAGTGATGATGACGATGGTGATGGTGATGATGATGATGATGATGATGATGAGGAGGAGGAGGAGGAGGAGGAGGAGGAGGATGATGATGAGGATGCTGATGACAATGTGTTCATTCTACTGTTCATGATGATGGCCCATGACTTATAGGTCATAGCATTTTGTGGTGATGAAGGTGATGAAGACAACAATGATGATGGATAATTTATCATATATCATGGTGTTCAACCGCCATAACATCATTGGGTCTGTTTTAAAGTGCTGTTTGACTTTGTGGGGTCTATAGACTCTTAGTCCATCTGAAAAGTAGTACAATGTGTACCACCATCCAATCTCACAGTGTTGTCCCTTCATTTCTTTTTTCCCTCCTGTGTCCTGCATTGACTCCTGGTGTTTGCCTCCATGAACTTCATTCCTCTGCTCCTCTTAACCGTTCTACTCTAAAGGTAAGACAAAACTCTTCTCTGTACCTCTGTGTCTTCAACTTTTACAATCCCGCAGCCTTTCAAGGTGAAAGCAAATCGTTTAATGCATTCTATCAATGTTTAACAAAGGTTAGGTTGTGGTCCATGGTGCTCATCACATCTAGCCTGGTTCCAGACCATAGACCCCGCCCACTCTCTCAGTGGACTGCCCCTCTTGGTCTAGTGTTGAAATGTGAACCTAGGATTTATTCGGTACCAAAAAGTACCGTCCAATGAGAGTCGGAGGTGGGGGTGGGTCTAACGACAAGCCAATCAGCAAATATCTGCTAAAGCAAGCTGTGCGATGACGTCAGATGCAGGCGGATCCGTGGATTCTCTTGCAGTGTTAATTTTGACAACACATTTTTATCTTTTTTTTTATCTTCTGAAATTGTTTATTCTTAGTCTAGTCTTAGTCGACTAAATATCAAAATCATAGTCTTTTAGTCTTAGTCTTAGTCAAAAACAATTACACTGCAGCAAATTCTGATTTAGTCTTAGTCCTTTGAATAACACACCATTTAGTTTTAGTCCTATATTAGTCATCTGAAATTGTTTAGTCTTAGTCTAGCCTTAGTCGACTAAATATCAAAACTGTAGTCTTTTAGTCTTTTAGTCTTAGTCGACAAAATTAAAACTGTTCTCTTGAATTGGTTTAGGGAAATTCGAATTGTAATCGCCGACACTGCAGTCAATTTCAGACTGAAGCTCCACGCAGCTTCAGGCTGATGATCAGGCTACATCACAGCATTTGTTCACACTGTCAGTTGTGCATTCCCTTCAAACAGTTACTGGTGGGTTAGATTAGGACACTATCAGTATCTCAGTATCGCAGGAGGAACTTGTATCTTGTATCTGCATGTTGTTTATTGCTGCTCACACTCTCTGCTCACACCTGCTGTATCACATTACATCAGTGGTGGAAACTAAGTACTGCACTTAAGTACAATTTTGAGTTATTTGTACTTTACTTGAGTATTTCCAATTTTCAATACTTTTACTTTTACTCCACTACATCTCAAGAGGCAAATATTGTAATTTTACTCCAGTACAATTATTTGAAAACTTTAGCTACTAGTTACTTTGCAGATATAAATTATTACATTATAAAACATACATTAAACATTTTAGCCCTATTTTATACCTAGACTATTTGAGAATAGCCGATCTACAAGCTCACAACACGTCGCATCGTGACGCGTTGTGAGCTTGTAGATCTGCTATTTTCAAACATTTTAGTTCTTTTACTTCAAGTTCATTTTGAATTCCAGACTTTTACTTGTAACAGAGTACTTCTGCATTGCAGTATTGATACTTTTACTTAAGTAAAACATTTTAGTACTTTTTCCACCACTGACTCTATCTCAGTATCGCAGGAGGAACTTGTATCTTGTCTCCGCATGTTGTTCATTGCTGCTCACACACTCTCTGCTCTCACCTGCTGGATCACATTACATATTCATGAGCTGTTGAAAACGCATCTCAAATATTCACCTCCAGAGCCATGTCTCAGCGGGTTGGAGTTGGATGGGATACCTTCCATGAGCAGAGTGCTACTGTTCATTTAGATAAGGACAGCAGTTAATATAGAACAGCGGTGGGCAACTTTGATGATGGAGAGGGCCACTATATTTCCACACTCACTCCAGAGGGCCACATTGCATATAGCTGGCAGACATCTCTTTTCTCCGTATTTAAACTTTTTATGTAAATTAATGTACCCAAAAGTAGTGCGACGTGCTTTGAGCTTGTAGATCGGCTATTTTTGCTATTTTTACGGGGCCAGAGCTCTCAGCTCTGGACCTGTTTTAATGTTGGAAGCTTTTTTCTTCCGCCACTTTTCGCAGTTCTGGCTGAACCGTGCATACGCTTTTTACGAAACTTGGCCGTATGGTAGATGGTCATGAAAAACTATCAAGAAATAATTCTCACAATCTTTCGTCAAAAGGTGGCGCTATAGCAAAATGCCAACTTTGAACAGGTACAACTCATGCCCTGTTTGACCTACAGCCATGAAACTTCAATATACATATGCGTCTACTCATGATCAACAACTTTCACACTCTGACTTTTGACCTCTGACCTTTAGATCTCCCACCATTTTGAATAATATGAAAAACAGTTAAAACCTATCTCCTCCTGGGATTTTTTAGTAATCTGCACGAAACGTTTTACACATGAACTTTGAACCTATGCCGAAAAACTGATGCAAAAGATTTTCCATAAGTGAAAAAATGAAGCTTTAATGAGCCAATGAATATTGCAGTTTTATGACAATTATTCATCTGCCCCTAACACATACATGCAGACTCACATTTCTTTGAAACTTTGCGGTAATGTTGAGGGTCATTCCAAATATCACTGAAACCAATCTTACTCCAATTGGTCAAAGGGGGGCGCTATAGCGATTTTTTTTAAATGCAAACTTTAAACAGGCAAAAGTCATGCCTCGTTTGGCCGACAGCCATTAAACCTGCTTACACATGTGCCTTGACTCATGAGGAACACATGTATCACGTTAACCAGTAAGCTCCGCCCTTAGATTGTCTGCAATTTTGAGCAGTTTGAAAAACACTTAAACCCAGGATTTTTCAGCTATTTGCGTGAAACTGTATCATCTGTGTGATCTCCTTTTTCACAGGTTCTTGTCTGTTGGTCCAATGGCTTCTCCCTTAAGCGAGTGCCTCACGACCGCAAGGTTGCCGGTTCAAGCCTCACTTGATGCAGACTCATTTAAGTTGAATTGCAAAAAACATGACTGTATCAATGAATACATATGCAAACGGTAAAGATAACATGAAATGCTTATTTGAGAGTATGTTTTTTCAATGTATGACGTACTTCATTGTGAAAATATCCGATCTACAATCTCACAACTTTTCAGATAGCAACGTTTTGTGAGCTTGTAGATCGGCTGCTTTCACTGGTTTCGGTTTCGAGGAGACATACAATTTCTCTATTGGTAAATGGTTTGTGAACGAGTGATCTTAGTGTTAGTGAAACAGGGGCTTGGTTCATGACAGAAGGCAAAAGTGTATGATCTTCAACAGACAACTTCAGCCTGGATGAAGCTATAGCACTACTTGTAGTGTCTCATCTGTGAGTCCGAAGGTTGAGAGTTTGATTCCTGTCAATGGCAATAGGTTGAGCTGTCTGTTTCTCTCACTCTGTCTGTCTATCTGGCTCTGTCTGTAGGTGGGTCATTCCACTTTTCAATTGCATCGCACAAAACATGACTGCATCAAATAATGCATGTGCAATTTTTTAAGACATTACAATCTAATATTTAATTCAGACCACTGTGAAACCACATGTTGCTTTTCACTTGGCAGGATGTAAAATGTCATATTTCTCTCTCTCTCTCTCTCTCTCTCTCTCTCTCTCTCTCTCTCTCTCTCTCTCTCTCTCTCTCTCATCTCTCTCTCTCTCTCTCTCTCTCTCTCTCTCTCCTCTCTCTCTCTCTCTCTCTCTCTCTCTCTCTCTCTCTCTCTCCTCTCTCTCTCATTCACCAGGTCAGGTCTGTGGTCCAATGGCTTCTCGCTTAAGTGTGTGCCTTAGAACCTCAAGGTTGTGCCAGTTCAAGCCCCACTTGATGCAGACTTCATTTAAGTTGCATTGCACACAACATGATTGTGTCAATTAATGCAAGTGCAATTGTTTAAAGATAACCTGAAAATGCTTATTTGAGAGTATGTCTTTTCAATGTATGACATAGTTCATTCTGAAAATAGCCGATCTACAATCTCAATAACTTTTCAGATAGCAACGTGTTTCTGAGCTTGTAGATCGGCTGCTTTCACTGGTTCACTTTTATCTTCAACAGACAACCTCAGCCTGTACAAAGCTATAGCACTATAGGTAGTGTTGCAGCTTTGTCAATCCGAAGGTTCAGGGTTCAATTCCTGTTAATGGCAATAGGTTGAGATGTCAATTCCGCTTCCATCTCTCTTCAATCTATTATGTTTCCAAGTCTCTCTCTCTCTCTTCAATCTATTCCGTTTCCATGTCTCTCTCGCTCTCTCCCTCTCTCCCTTCAATCTATTCCGTTTCCATGTCTCTCTCTCTCTTCAATCTATTCCGTTTCCATCTCTCTCTCTCTCTCTCTCTCTCTCTCTCTCTCCTCTCTCTCTCTCTCTCTCTCTCTCTCTCTCTCTCTCTCTCTCTCTCTCTCTCTCTCTCTCTCCTCACCAGGTCAGGTCTGTTGGTCCAATGGCTTCTCGCTTAAGTGTGTGCCTTAGAACCTCAAGGTTGCCAGTTCAAGCCCCACTTGATGCAGACTTCATTAAGTTGCATTGCACACAACATGATTGTGTCAATTAATGCAAGTGCAATTGTTTAAAGATAACCTGAAATGCTTATTTGAGAGTATGTCTTTTCAATGTATGACATAGTTCATTCTGAAAGAGCCGATCTACAATCTCAAAACTTTTCAGATATAGCAACGTGTTTCTGAGCTTGTAGATCGGACTGCTTTCACTGGTTCACTTTTATCTTCAACAGACAACCACCTCAGCCTGTACAAAGCTAATAGCACTATAGGTAGTGTTGCAGCTTGTCAATCCGAAGGTTCAGGGTTCGATTCCTGTTAATGGCAATAGGTTGAGATGTCAATTCCGCTTCCATCTCTCTTCAATCTATTATGTTTCCAAGTCTCTCTCTCTCTCTTCATCTATTCCGTTTCCATGTCTCTCTCGCTCTCTCCTCTCTCCCTTCAATCTATTCCGTTTCCATGTCTCTCTCTCTCTTCAATCTATTCCGTTTCCATGTCTCTCTCTCTCTTCAATCTATTCCGTTTCCATCTCTCTCTCTCTCCTCTCTCTCTCTCTCTCTCTCTCTCTCTTCTCTCTCTCTCTCTCTCTCTCTCTCTCTCTCTCTCTCTCTCTCTCTCATATTCACCAGGTCAGGTCTGTTGGTCCAATGGCTTCTCGCTTAAGTGTGTGCCTTAGAACCTCAAGGTTGCCAAGTTCAAGCCCCACTTGATGCAGACTTCATTTAAGTTGCATTGCACACAACATGATTGTGTCAATTCATGCAAGTGCAATTGTTAAAGATAACCTGAAATGCTTATTTGAGAGTATGTCTTTTCTAATGTATGACATAGGTTCATTCTGAAAATAGCCGATCTACAATCTCAAAACTTTTCAGATAGCACGTGTTTCTGAGCTTGTAGATCGGCTGCTTTCACTGGTTCCACTCTTTATCTTCAACAGACAACCTCATCCTGTACAAAGCTATAGCACTATAGGTAGTGTTGCAGCTTGTCAATCCGAAGGTTCAGGGGTTCGATTCCTGTTAATGGCAATAGGTTGAGATGGTCAATTCCGCTTCCATCTCTCTTCAATCTATTATGTTTCCAAGTCTCTCCTCTCTCTCTTCAATCTATTCCGTTTCCATGTCTCTCTCCGCTCCTCTCCCTCTCTCACCTTCAATCTATTCCGTTTCCATGTCTCTCTCTCTCTTCAATCTATTCGTTTTCATCTCTCTCTCTCCTCTCTCTCTCTCCTCTCTCTCCTCTCTCTCTCTCTCTCTCTCTCCTCTCTCTCTTCTCTCTCTCTCCTCTCTCTCTCCTCCTCCTCTCCTCTCACCAGGTCAGGTCTGTTGGTCCAATGGCTTTCTCGCTTAAGTGTGTGCCTTAGAACCTCAAGGTTGCCAGTTCAAGCCCCCACTTGATGCAGACTTCATTTAAGTTGCATTGCACACAACATGATTGTGTCAATTAATGCAAGTGCAATTGTTAAAGATAACCTGAAATGCTTATTTGAGAGTATGTCTTTTCAATGTATGACATAGTTCCATGTTTCCATGTCTCTCTCTCTCTTCAATCTATTCCGTTTCCATCTCTCTCTCTCTCTCTCTCATCTCTCTCTCTCTCTCTCTCTCTCCTCTTCAATCTATTCCGTTTCCATGTCTCTTTCTCTCTCTCTCTCTCTCTCTCTCTCTCTCTCTCTCTCTCTCTCTCTCTCTCTTCATCTATTCCATTTCCATGTCTGTCTCTCTCTCTCTCTCTCTCTCTCTCTCTCCTCTCTCTCTCTCTCTCTCTCTCTCTCTCTCTCTCTCTCTCTCTTCAATCTATTCCGTTTCCATGTCTCTTTCTCTCTCTTCTCTTCAATCTATTCCGTTTCCATGTCTCTCTCTCTCTTCAATCTATTCCGTTTCCATGTCTCTCTCTCTCTCTCTCTCTCTCTTTCTCTTCAATCTATTCCGTTTCTCTCTCTCTCTCTTTCTCTTCAATCTATTCCGTCTCTCTCTCTCTCTCTCTTCAATCTATTCCGTCTCTCTCTCTCTCTCTCTTCAATCTATTCCGTCTCTCTCTCTCTTCAATCTAATCCGTCTCTCTCTCTCTCTCTCTCTCTCTCTCTCTCTCTCTCTCTCTCTCTTCTCTCTCTCTCTCTCCTCTCTCTCTCTCTCTCTCTCTATTCACTGGCCCCGTATTATCGCTGCTTGCAGCTATATTTCTGTTGTTGTTTTGAATTGGAATCCTGAAAAGCATTTTGTTTTTCTTTTTTTCAAATGCATTTAGTTATACTTATGTTAACTTTATGAACTTAAATAAAAATACATTGGACATCAAAAAGACAATATAGTTTTAATACTAGTCATTAAGCTAAATATAGACTGAAGTAATTAAAGCGGGTCATGTTTGAATGTTTGGAATTGTAACAGCTGAAATCAATACTATATCAGTATTAGTTAAAAAAAACTACATTTTTACGTGTAAAAGTTATACTATTAGTATGACTTTTGACTGTAGGACTGCTACTTGTACTGTTAATCATCTTGTTCATATAGAATTCATTCAATCACATTTACAGTGAGATGGGTAAAATGCACTATTTGTAATCATTTTTAGATTGCATTTCATTCATTCTGTTGAAATCTTTTTTGGGGGGGGGGGAAATATTTTAATGACCCAAAATAATTTCGCGACCCCACCGTCAGTGTTCCGCGATCCCAACTTTGGGAACCCCTGATATAGAACATGAATCAGGGGAGAGGGGGCCCCCACAGTGGTGGTGGTGGTGGTGGTGGTGGTGGTGGTGGTGGTTGGGGGGATCAGGGGAGAGGGGCCAGGGGCCAGGATCAGGCAGTGATACAGCGGCACACCAGGGGGCCCCCAGATTTCCACTTCCATCCAGGGGGAGTTTAGAGAGGAGATGGAGACTAATCCTGCTTGTAAAACATCAGCGTGCGTGCGTGCGTGCGTGCGTGCGTGCGTGCGTGCGTGCGTGCGTGCGTGCGTGCGTGCGTGCGTGCGTGCGTGCGTGCGTGCGTGCGTGCGTGAGAGAGAGAGAGAGAGAGAGACAGAGAGACAGAGAGACAGTGAGAGAGAGAGAGAGAGAGAGAGAGTACAGTACTGTAGCAAAGTACTTCGTTATTTTCTACCACTGAGGTCGATGTGCGTTCTGTGCACCCTGAGAAGATCTGAATGAATGAACAGGGAGCAAACACTTTGAATTAATGACAAGAGAACTCTCTGACACCCTCTGAAACACACATCTATACTCTGTTCAGATTAACACATCTATACTCTGTTCAGGTTTCTGCTGCTGGGGTTAAGTGTAGCAGACTCTCTCTCATTCGGTTCAGAGCAGATTATTTAAATTGATATCCGATGCACTGATGCACAAATATGAGCGCTGTGTCATGAGGAAAGTAAGAACCAATGCCTCAGATAGGACAGGCAGTTGATGGGAAAAGTTTGGTGCAAATAACTTTGTAAAGAAGTCCTTTTGCACACCTGCTTACGATGACAGATGTGTAGGAGAGAACAGCCTACATAGATTTTTTTTTTAAACAGAAGTGGTCCCTTCACTTTAAAGGAGAATTTTGCCCAAGCTGGACTATGTTTGTGGTGTGTAGCCTACGGTATGAATTAACTCTATAAACGCCATTATTTTCGAGTTCCACTTACTTCACCCACATCTGCATCCGGTTTCATGACCTGGGTTCCGTTTCCGGTTTTTGATTATTTTCCCCTGGTCATTTTCGTCCAGAATAGGTAAACAAACGGTTTTTCACACGGTATAACAAACGAACGGACAGGTTCTCTTCTATAATCTATGGTCTGGGTGACGATCAGTCATCGCCGTCGTGTATCACATCGTAATTTTGGCCGATCGGACAATCTGAGACCACGTCACATCCGTTTTCATGAATTTCACTGTTTAACTGTGTGTGTGGGGTGCGAGCTGTCATGACAGCTGATCAAGCTGTCATGTGCTGCTCTCTAGTGGCGGATTTGTGCTCTGTCTTTAAAAAAAACAATCTGATAATCTATTTTCATGAAAAATTACAAAATATAAAAATAAAAAACACGAAAATTGCTGGCACTGGGGGAGTACTTTATGAAAATACTCAGGCAGTCAAAGTTAAGTACAGGAAATATAACACAATGTGCAAATAGATGAAGCAGAGAAAGAAACGTGGGCTGTGAACTGGGGACAGAATACTTGTTAAAACCAGAACAAAGCTTCCATCACCCATAGCTGTGGCTTTGTGTCATCTGAGGACACGTTCTAACAGCATGCTGCTGTGCCTTACACATCCCCTGCTCCTTTTGATGCACATTCTTAATGGCTCTGTATATGAATAAGAATGAGTCAGACTTGGACAGTTTTGTGACTTTCTAACAGTCAGAGTTAATATTTTATAAATATAATGATAAGATAATAATAATAAGATAAATTAAAAATATCAAAACAAAATAGGCTATTGTGTACCAGAAGTATGTACATGTACAGTACTGTGTGTTGGCTTCTGCTATAATTCACATACGGCATGCTATGATCTGAGTGCCACTGGAGATTAAAGTAATGTCATGTTTGGAATGATGCATGATTTGTTTCCTCGTCTGCTGTGTAACAAGACGTTGGACTGATATGTGGGTGACTTGAGGCAGTGGTGTAAAGTAACTAAGTACATTTACTCAAGTAACTGTACTTAAGTACAATTGAGGTACTTTTACTTTACTGGAGTATTTCCAATTGTCAATACTTTTACCACTACTCCACTACATCTCGGAGTCAAATTTTGTACTTTTACTCCACTACAATTATTTGAAAACTTTAGTTACTAATTACTTTGCAGATATAAATTATTACATTATAAAAAATACATTAACCACTTTATTTTAAAATAGCCGATCTACAAGCTCAATGCGACGCGTTGTGAGCTTGTAGATCTGCTATTTTCAAAAATCTTTTAATTTTGGTACTTTCTAAGTACATTTTGAAATTTAGAATTCCTGACTTTTACTTGTACCAGAATACTTCTACATTGCAGTATTGATACTTTAACTTAAGTAAACTGGGCCTTATGCTCAGCTTGGAGCTCAAACACCAATAAGGGAGCGTGACAGTCTCATGAAGGGGGACAGCTATGTGAGGAGAAGAGGACATGGGGGTTCTAATGAGAGAGAGAGAGAGAGAGAGAGAGAGAGAGAGAGAGAGAGAGAGAGAGAGAGAGACTATCTGTCTCTCTGTCCATCCCTCCCTCTCCTCCCTGAGAGAGAGAGTGAGAGGGATAGAGAGAGATAGAGATGCGCGTGCACGCACACATGCACACACACGCACGCACGCACGCACGCACGCACGCACACACACACACACACACACACACACACACACACACACACACACACACACACACACACACACACACACACACACACACACACACACAGTTGCCTAAGACATGGCACCACATCCCAGTGGTTGTGCCTCATTTAACCTGGCAGAGAACACATTGTAATAATCCTACATCTGTCCCACTCTACTCTCTCTGTGTCTCAGTCTCTCTCTCCTCCTCACACATGATCACTTCCTCCTTTACTTTACTTTATTTGTTTATTTAGACAGGACAGAGCATATTAATGAACGTCACATGAACGTAAATACACCGGATTTAGCAAAGATGCTAATTTTCATCCGCAGTCCTCACACAAAACAGAAAAACAGAAAAACAATAACATCAGAAATACAATTACATTACATCACATAGCCTAAAAAAACCTAAAATATGATCACAAATGGTTGCAGCTTTGGTTTTCAAGCAACCATCTTTTCACATTGAATTTAAAAGATGAAAATGTAGCACAATCCCTTATATGTAGAGGAAGGCCATTCCATGCTACACAACCCTGTACTGAGAGGACATTTTGACCGAAGGTTGTTTGCCGGTGCGGCACTTCACAATCTCCTCGAGTGGTTGCTCTGGTACTGATTCCTCTTTCAGGCTTCCTTTTAATGAATTCCCTTAGGGGGGGCGGGCACAGACCATGTAAGGTCTTGTATATGACCCCAACCTGTTTGAACTTTTTGAAATTGTCGAAGCTAAAAAAATTGAGCCTCCTGAGTATGTTACAATGATGATAAGAGTGAGGCTTCCTGTCAAACACCTTGAGCGCACTTTTGTAGAGCTGTTCGATTGGGTTTTAGGATCGTCACGCCAGTGCAAGACCAGTTTGTAAAACAGTACTCAATGTGTGATAGGATCATACAGTGAAGATACGATCTGGCAGCTCCAACTGTCAGGAAGGGTCTAATTTGTTTAAAATTTTGAAGGTTGAATTTAATCGTATTTGTGACTTTCTTCACATGTTTTTTAAAAGTTAGGGTTGAGTCTAGTATGACTCCGAGGTACTTGAACTCTGGGACAAGTTCAAGTTCCTCCCCACCCAGAAACACATTTGAGGACTCCAACACAACTGGTCTTTTGGAGAAGGCCATGCAGACTGTCTTTTTGGCATTCAAGAGCAGGCATGAATCTATAAGCCAGTCTTGAATGCTTGTCAGAGCTGAGGTTAAGATTATTGACACCTCTGCATAGCTTTTACCATGGGCAAGTACAACGGCATCATCTGCATACATCTGGACATGTAGTTTATTACATACTTCAGGTAGGTCATTTATGTACAGTGAGAACAGAATTGGACCCAGTATTGAGCCCTGGGGGACACCGACCGAACAGGTGTGGTAGGGGGATTTAACACTGTTTACACTTACACACTGTTTTCTGGTGGATAGATAGGAACTAAACCATTGTATAGCTTCTGGGGAAAAATTAAAATGTGTTAATTTGGACAGGAGGACCTGGTGACAGACGGTGTCAAACGCCTTCTTGAAGTCCAGGAACACCGCCATTGCACAGGGAGCTCTGTTCAAAGCACATTTCAATTTTTCTATGAATAGGCAGTTTGCTGATTCAGTGGAGTGAAAGGCCCGAAACCCAAACTGCATGGGATGCAGTGGGGTGTGGCCTTTGTCTAGATGTTTGATGATCGATTTGACAATCCACTTTTCAGCCACCTTTGATATAACTGGTAGGATGCTTATGGGTCTATAGTTTGATATTTCAGTTTTAGCGCCAGATTTGTAGATTGGTGTTATTACAGCAACTTTCCATTGAGGAGGAACAGTGCGTTGTCTGATGGACAGATTTACCAGATGTGTGATCGGTGCCACCAGAGCATCTGCATTTGTTTTTAAAAAGTTTGTATCGAGCCCATAGGCATCCTTGGCTTTTGATGCTTTTAGTGATTTGATGATGTTTGCCACCTCGGTTTCCGTAATTTCCTCCAGATTGAAGATGGGGAGGTCTTTTTGGACAGGGCGGGGTACAAACTTTGATGGATTAAACATTTGTGTTATTTCTTTAACAGAGTTTAGAAAAAACATAATTAGGGTACTAGCAAGGCTTTGGGGATCTTTCACCAGGGCGTTGTCTATTTTTAGTTCTAAGCTATTATTGTTCTGTTTGTAGTATTTCCCTGTCAGTTTGTTTATGCACTCCCAGACTTTCTTACCATTTCCTTTTGCACTCTCTATGATATAGGTGTAAAATTTTGCTTTTGCCTTCCTTAGGAATTGACGTCCTACGTCCATTCTGAACACTTGGCATCACTTCAGGGACTATTTTCTCTGCAGCTCATTCTCTCTACCTATGAGCAGGGTCTTTGTTCCCCCCCCCCCTCGTTTTCACTAATAGTTTGATTCATTTTGTCTCCAAGTATCACAAGGCCAAAAGAGCTTCCTTCTATTACACCTACAGAGTACAGTACAGACGGTCAGAATATTTAGCCTTGAGCCAGCTTAGTCAAAGACAAAGCTGTTATTGGATTTTTTTATTTTTTTCCCCCCCTTTTTTATTATATTTTTTTGTACTCTATTTCAATCATACTTCTTCTTTGATCTTTCCTCCACCTTCTCTCACCGCTCTTCAGTTCAAATTAATTCCAACACACACAGGGACAGACAGTGTTCACATTATTATCACCTCTTAATGAATGAAGTCTCTCTCTCTCTCTCTCTCTCTCTCTCTCTCTCTCTCTCTCTCTCTCTCTCTCTCTCTCTCTCTCTCTCTCTCCAACCCGATCTCCAGAGAACTAGTATACATTGCACGGATCCAGTGCACTTCATTCCGTGCATAGTCGCCTAGAAACCCCGACATTCCGTGCATATGTACATCTCTCCCTTTGTGACAAAACCATTTCGGAGGCGCGCAGTCTCAAGGGAATTGTCGCCACGTAAGGGGCAACCGAGCGAGCTAAAGCGAGCGAGTTGCCGTCCCGAACGTTGCGACATTCCCTTGTGCCTACTCAGCGCCGTTTGAGTTATGTACCGATAGGCACAGAATCGTAAATTTTGTTGTGGGGACTGCTCTACTTCCGGGTTTTTCCGGGTTGCGACTGGTTACGCCCACCGTGGGACTCCCCGTACATATGCACGCAATTTCGGGGTTTCTAGGCGACTATGCACGGAATGAAGTGCACTGGATCCGTGCAATGTATACTAGTTCTCTGGAGATCGGCTGAGATCAGGCTGCTCTCTCTCTCTTTCTCTCTCTCCATATTCCTCACTTATTAATTTGACTCCACAAATGAGTCGACATTGTGAGAGATTAGCACTGATTAAAGAGAGAAATTACTTAACATAAGTCCCTCTCTCAGGCACACAAAACACAGTCATGCATGTGCACGCACACACGCATGCACGCACGCACACACTCCAGCACCTCTCCTAATTGAAAGCTGTCATGTGAATCTGGGTCTTGTGGTGTCTGACTCTCCTGGTCCTCTGCTCCAAAAAAACATCATCTTCAACACCTCATATCAAACATGTCATGTAAACTACTTTATATAGGAGGCAGATGGAATTAATTATTTTCTCTGCTCCTTGACTGATGAGGCCACACATAGGTGGCATGTAGCAATTATTTTTTGTCAGGTGTTTTTTTTTAATTCATTTTTATTAAAGTGCGGATGGAGTCCCAGACTCTCTGTAGACTGATGAAAGAATGAAAAAGGTCTTATCATCTACCGCGTTCATGTAATGTTCCTTTAATCGTTAATGACAGCCCAAGTTGACATTAACGAGAAGTTAAGAGAACGTTTTAAACTACACGTTAGGGTTTGTTTGACGCGTCCGGGGGAGTTTCAAAGGGACAGGACAGATTGTCATCTTCATACGGCACCATTTGAACAGAACAAGTGTGATCAGCTAGCCTTGACTCCAGGTGAGTGTCAGCAGATTTTCTGATATAAAACTCTTTATCAATATGACAAAGGCAAACTCTTAACTCAAATCCGTTTTTTGTATAGACCTCTTTTCTGATAGTATAAACATTATGATGTTTTTCAGTGGGTGTAGGTGGTTGCAAAACATTAGCTGATCACGGCAGCCACTCAATATGTCAATGTTGATAGGCCAACCCGTTCTCACTCCCAAGGCGTCAGATTTTGCCACTCAGTCAGTAGCCCTGAAACTTCAAGTTTTGACATGACTGGACGGCATGGCGACGTTGCATGTTGACAAAACAGATTATTATGACTGCCTTGCCTGCTATCTCTCATTTAACGTGGCGTCACGGCAGCCCGTGACTCAAGGGGGAATACATGATTGCTTTATAGTATCTCTATAGTCATGTGATCAAGACGGATGTGTCCGATATTTCATATTCCATCGTAATTGGCTAAGATTGGCTTCCCAACTTTGCAGGATAGGTCCATTTTGAATTGCATGCACATTCCCACGCATCGAAATGCCACCCTTTTCGCATTGGCCTGTTATAGCGCCACCAGCAGGTCTAATTTAGCAAGACACATTTTTGGAACATCCATCCATCTTCAACCGCTTATCCGGAGTCGGGTCGCGGGGGCAACAGTTCCAGCAGAGAGCTCCAGACCTTCCTCTCCTGAGCAACATTAGCAACTTCCTCCTGGGGGATCCCGAGGCGTTCCCAGGCCAGTGTGGAGATGTAATCCGCCCATCTGGTCCTTGGTCTGCCCCGGGGTCTCCTCCCAGTGGGACGTGCAGCGAGGACCTCCCTAGGGAGACGCTCGGGAGGCATCCGTACTAGATGCCCGAACCACCTAAGCTGGCTTTCCTTTCCAAGCATTTTTGGAACAAAATGCCTCAAATCATGAATGCAGTGTCCGATTGCCGTTAAAGGCCTAAGAAGAAATTGCACCCTTTTCACATGGGCCTATTATTGCGCCACCAGGGAGCCACAATAACCTCTGACCTGGCGGAGACCTGTGCTCCGAGGAGCACTTTTTCTAGTTTGTGGTAAAACACTGGCCTCTGTCTGAATAAAAATGATGTTGCTTCATCACTGCGTAATATTCACATTGTGTGTATGTACTCATGACATGAGCATCAGACACAAACTAACCATCAGTTTGAAAAAAAGAAAATATGTCTAATTAATTGCATGAAAAAAACACCCCTGGTTTGTAAAAATGTTTACATTCACATCCATTCACATTTTAACAATTTATTCATGTCCACACACACACACACACACACACACACACACACACACACACACACACACAGACACTTTGCGCAAAGCCAGGGAAGAGCCGGGAATCAAACCGCTCTCACTCCTGAGCACACAGCCTTGCAAGAGTATAGGTATTAGCTATAAACCCACACCATACTCCTGGGTGTGTCCATGCACTGAGACGTGCACACATGCATAAAGAGGTACACTCTTGCATGGCCCCTCACAGGCTTTCAAATTAAGTAGGGCATTAAAAACATTAAAACATGCTTTGCAAATGGAGATACAAGGTTTCTGTCACACAGCAAACATTTCAAACACACCCTCAACGTTTCCACGGAAAACACGGTTTTAGACCCTAGATGAAGATGTGTTTTCTTTTCCTTTTTTATCGCTGTCTCTCAGTCGGGGTTGAGTAAAGAGGAACACATTAATTCACCTCAGAAAGACTGTGAGCGTCGCCTCAGGAGAACAACCTGACCTTGGCAGAAGCTGTAGCTAAAATAAAGTCCTAATATATGTGAGCTTGTAACTCTCCTGGAGTGTGCTTTTTTCCTCAGTCCCCCCTTTGGCAGTTCAGTGAGCGTAGAGAGCAATGCCTCGCCTCAAATAAGAATTTATATTTGACATAAATGTAGTGCAACCCAGTGGTTCATGTAACTCGAAATAGTGACAAACGCTCATAGACTCCAGTGCATTCCTTAACTTCTGGTTCATGGCTTTGTCACTATTCACCAATAGAAGGCTCTGTAGAAGAGCTGGCCCGATGAAGTCAACGGAAAACTCTCCTTAAACGGCTCTGGTGCAACTGTAACCGAGGTGGCCATGAATTCACAGCAGTGCATCAATAACTACTGTAAATAAATAAGAAACTAGAAAAAGTGCTCCTCGGAGCACAGGTCTCCGCCAGGTCAGGTAGGTTATTGTGGGCCAGCAATGTTCGGAATGTGCCAAACAAGATGGAATATGAAAAAGCGGACAGAACCGTCTTGATCACTTGACTATAGACATATTGTGTACCGATTTGCGTGATGTTTGGACAAAAGTTTTGCAAAATTTGGCCTTGTGGTGGCGCTATAATAGGGCAATGTTAAAAGAGTGGCATTTGTTCCTCAACCTAGCACGAATGTGCGTGCAAAGTTTCACCGCAATGGGACGCTGCGTTCATGATTTGCTGCATTTTGTTCAAAATGGGCCACTCCTGCAAACTGCAGATGTCAATCTTAGCCAATCAGGATGGAATATGAAAAAATCTAACAGATCCGTCTTGATCACATGACTATAGAGATCATGTGTACTGATTTGTGTGAAATTTGGATAAAATCTGAAGGCTTAATATTAAAATGTTTTATATAAGTCGGCCTCCTGGTGGCACTATAAAAGGCAGATATGTGAAAAATGCAGGGCAAAGGTTTTTTCTTGGCCTCTAGGGTGTACGCATACAAAGTTTTACACAGATCGGTGCAGTTATAGGTAAAAACATGAATCAGCCTGTTATAGCACCACCATGAGGCTGATTTGAAAAATGTGTCAATAAGTGTCATTTCTTCCTCGGCCTAGTGGGAATTTGCGTGTGAAATTTCACGGAAATCGCAAGCTGCGTTCATGATTTGAGGCATTTTGTTCAAAACTGACCTATCCCTTTCGGCCTGGCGGAGACAATGAAGGACTGTGCCGCCCCTGTGTTTTACCCTGTGTGCCTCCTGGCAGCCTTATAATCATCACATTGCTTCCAGGAGTGTGTTGGCAGTGGTTCTCAACCTTTTCAGGCCGTGACCCCCCAAAATAATCATATTTGAACTGCGGACCCCCCAAAATAATCATATTTGAACAGGGGACCCCCCACCCTGACTTTGTTATATTTACGGGGCCAGGCTGCCAGCATGGCTCCTGGCCCTGATTTAATATTGGCAGTTTTTTCTTTTTCTGCCACTTTTGGCAGTTCTGGCTTAACCGTGCATACGCTTTTTACCAAACTCGGCCATATGATAGATGGTCATGAAAAACTATCAAGAAATCCTCCTGGGATTTTTGAACAATCTGCACGAAACTTTTTACACATGAACTTTGGACCTATCCCGACAAAACGGTGTGAGCGGATTTTTTCTAAGTGAAAAAAAGAAGCTTTAATGAGCCAATGAATATTGCAGTTTTATGACAATTATTCATCTGCCCCTAACACATACATGCAGACTCACATTTCTTTGAAACTTTGCGGTAATGTTGAGGGTCATTCCAAATATCACTGAAACCAATCTTACTCCAATTGGTCAAAGGGGGGCGCTATAGCCATTTTTTGAAAATGCAAACTTTAAACAGGCAAAAGTCATGCCTCGTTTGGCCGACAGCCATTAAACCTGCTTACACATGTGCCTTGACTCATGAGGAACACATGTATCACGTTGACCAGTAAGCTCCGCCCTTAGATTGTCCGCAATTTTGAGCAGTTTGAAAAACACTTAAACCCAGGATTTTTCAGCTATTTGCGTGAAACTGTATCATCTGTCTGATCTCCTTTTTCACAGGTTCTTGTCTGTTGGTCCAATGGCTTCTTGCTTAAACGTGTGCCTCACAACCTGAGGGCGCCAGTTCAAGCCTCACTTGATGTGCACTTTATTAAAGTTGCATTGCACACAGCATGATTGTGTCAATTAATACATGTGCAATTGTTAAAGATAACCTGAAATGCTTATTTGAGAGTATGTTTTTTCAATGTATGACATACTTCATTCTGAATATAGCCGATCTACAATCTCAAAACTTTTCAGATAGCAACGTGTTTCTGAGCTTGTAGATCGGTTGCTTTCACTGGTATCGGTTCCGAGGAGACATACAATTTCTCTATTGGTAAATGGTTTGTGAACGAGTGATCTTAGTGTTAGTGTTAGTGTGAATTCTTTTTTCACTGGTTTTGGTCTGTTGGTCCAATGGCGTCTCGCTTCAGCATCAGCCTCTGGATGGCAAGGTCGCCGGTTCAAGCCTCACCTCTAGCTGGCTACTTTTCAATTGTATCGCACAAAACATGACTGTATCAATTAATGCATGTGCAACTGTTAAAGGTAACATGAAATGCTTCTTGGAGAGAGTATGTTTTTGCAATGTATGACAAACTTAATTGTGAAAATAGCCGATCTACAATCTCACAACTTTTCAGATAGCAACGTTTTGTGAGCTTGTAGATCGGCTACTTTCACTAGTTTTTGTTCCGAGGAGACACAAAAATGCCTTTATTGGTAAATGGTTTGTTAACCAGTGATCTAGAGTAGTTCGGGACACAGAGGCTTGGTTCATAATGGACGGAAATACTTATAAATATCAAAAGACACTACCAGGGAGGCCATATATCTAGCTCAATGAGAAGAGAGGCAACCTCGGAGTCCGTAGATCGCTGGTTCGATCCCTGTCCGCGACAATGTATTGAGGTGATCATGATTTGGCATTCTTGGGTTTACACATAGTGTTTCTTGAGGATAGGCTTAGGCGTTGTTTTACTGAGGTTAGGGTTAGTGAGGGTTTAAAATGCTCATTTGTTAATTGCATGGTCTTCTTTCTCTCAAGTTCATTCTTCTATGTTTCTATGGCTTATTGTGCATATTACTTATCATTGCTTCTTTCTTTTTTCTTTCTGCATTCCCTGGCCCCGCTTATCGCTGCTTGCAGCTATATTTCTTTGTTATATTTGGCAATTTTTTTTACCAGTTTTTATACGATAGTTTGTTGATTACTTTTGATGCAGTAATAGTCTTTTTTTTTTGTATTAAAAAGATCTTAAGTCATTAAATTGTCTATACTGTCATCTGGGGACCCCCCCCCCAAAAAAAAAAAAAACATTTGGGGACCCACAGGTTGAGAACCACTGGATTAGGGTCCCAGGAAGAAAAAAAAAATCAAATATGGGTCCGCAGGGCGCTCGGGTGGTGTAGTGGTAAAGTACCGTCCCACCATCGTGGAGTCTAGAGCTAAATTCCAATCCCCCAAACTCGGTCACTCGCTCACTCTCCTCACGTCCTCCACTCGCTTCTAAGCCCCGCCCCTGCGAGGAGAGGATTAAATGCGAGGACAGAGTGGTCGCATCCTATGAGGCCGTTGGCCTCATAGGATCGGAATGCACTCTAGCCTCATTTCAAAGCGACGTCAAATTCCGCGATCACTTATGACGTCTCATACAGCTGGATCACTGAAACCAGAGGCGTGGATGAAAATACATCCATAGAATAATATGCAGGTATACAGAACAGAAGAATAGATAATTCCTCAATGTGGATGGCCACATCGTTATCTTTATAGTTAATGCTGTGCAAAGCCATGTATTCCTGAAATAGGAATGAAGCGCCAGGATGCGCAAATTTACATTTATGAATGGAATTACCGTCCCTCTTTTTGCTCGTACAGTCCCCGGAACCCCACCCCCACCCCCCGCAGCAGTCCCACACGTGCACGGCACTGCAGTGCATGCTGCTTTGCCACTGTATATAACAGAGTAGGCCTATGTCTAACTCTGATTTACATCATATTCAGTCCACATAAATAAATTCAATAGATTATTTTAAACATATTCTTTGTCATAGTCATTTATAGTAGTCCGTGCATTCAGGCATGCACGGACAGAACAGTTTTCGGCATGGTTTCGGGTTTCAAGCATTGTGTGTGTAGCCACATGTGGCGGAGGACCATGTATAAGTCACGGAAGAAAGGGAAGACAACAAAACAAGTGTGTACAGTGATGCGGAAGTCTGCCGCAAGGAGATGTGGAGAGTGGTCAAGCCTACACTTGATGTACACTCGCTCAATGCGGACTTGGAGAGCCTCCTCGCCTCCTCCACTCGACTCCACTCGCCTCCTCCAAAAAGAAAATGAACAATTGGAACCCGACTATTTCCGGTTCGAAGTTGGAGTGACCGAGTGGGAGTGAGCGAGTGGCCGAGATTTTCGGTATTGGAATTTGGCTTTAGGGGTTCAAATCCACCGCGGTGCATCTGGTTTGTTGAGCTCCATACAAACACAATTGTCCATTGTTCGGGGAAGGGAAGCCAGGCGGTGGAGGGTGACATACTGGCAGAGATGTGCGCTCCACTGAGCATGTGAACCTTTCTAGTGGTTTTCAGTCATGGCTGCCAGTTCCCACCTGATGTCATGTGGGAGTTCATCCTGCTTCAGACTGTACTGAATAACTACTAGCTTGCATAATGTCTTCAGTGTTGGACTTAAATCTAAGATGTACAGATCATCAGTGGGTGTGAGGTTATGTTTGTGTCCTCCAAAGAGGATGATACGATCTCCCACCATGCAACAGCACATCCTATACCTAACCCTCTGAGAAGGTCCTTTCCTCTTGGGTTCAACCTTCTTCCAGGAGAAGGTCTCTGGGTTGAATTTCCACAGATCATTAAAGTACTGGTTACTGTTGACGCCACCATATATGTACAGCTCGCCATTGTAGGCAAAGGCTGAATGACAACAGCGTCGTTCTAGGAGAGGCTGGGAAGAAGGCATGCTCAGCCAGCAGTTGGTCTCTGTGTCAAACACTGTGGTGATGTTGTTGTAGTAGACCACCCTCTGGCCCCCCCAGCCCCCAAATACAAACATCTTCCCCGATGTCCCGATGATGGTGGAAGAGTGACTTGATGAAGCAGGTGGTAGAGTGCCTCTGGTGTTAATTAAAGACCAGATCATTGTGGTGGTGGTGGTGTCAACTTGTAGGTGTCATTAGTGTTTCTCATATGGTTGTATCCTCCATAGATAAACATGACCTTCCCCAAGACACAGGCTGAGTGGTACCACCTCCCCTCTGGAACAGTCCCAGAAACATGGGGTTTGAACTGTGGGTGTCAACATCAAATGCATAGAGCAGGTTGAAGTAAACAGGGAGGGAGGTGGGACTGTTAGCCTATGTAAGCACACAAGACTTTGTCGCTCCCTCTCTCAATACACAAATGTAACCTGTTTGTGCACTGTGACGGCTTTGGTGATCGAAAAGTAGCGATGGCCCTGGGACATCTGAAGGCCCTGGAGCAGTACCACCAACGATGTCTCCGAAACATCCTCAGGATCAATTGGGAAGATAGGCGAACTAACATCAGTATCTTGAAGGGAGCCAACATCCCCAGCATCACCACAACCATCATTCGGCACCAGCTGCGATATACAGGCCATGCCATCCGCATGCCTAACAACCGCCTTCCGAAACAAATGCTGTATGGCCAGCTGAAGGAAGGACAGCGCACTCAAGGGGGGCAGAAAAAGCGATACAAAGAAAACCTCAAAACCCACCTGAGAAAGTGTCGCTTCAGCCTCAGCAACTGGGAGGAGGCTGCTCTCCAGAGAGACATGTGGAGTAGGATGATCCATGAAGATACAGCACAACAAGAAAAGGACCTCCATCGTGCCGCAGAAGCAAAGAGGCAACAGAGAAAGGAGAGATCTACCACCAAAACAGCTCCTCACACCACCACCACCACTACCACTACCCAGTCAGTCAACCATTCATATATATGCCCCCACTGCAATAGAGACTGTGGATCAAGGATCGGCCTCTACAGCCACCATAGGACCCACAGATGACCAGACCCACCGACAGGAGGACAACCATACTCGCTTTGAGTGATCGCCGATGATAGCAATGATTACAACATCACAATATAGAGTTTTGACCGTTTAACCCAAAAAACATACAATTGCATCACATCAAACTTATTGTCTCCGCCAGGCCGAAGGCATGGCGAGAATATGTTTTACCCCCTGTCCGTCTGTCCGTGTGTCCGTCCGTGTGTCCGTGTGTCTGTGTGTCTGTGTGTCCGTGTGTCCTTCTGTGTACAGCTAATCTCCGGCACCGTTGGCTTGATCGCAGCGAAACTGTGCACACACTGGATGCCAGAGCAATACCTCTGGCCCAAATTTTTCACATGGGCCTGTTATAGCGCCACCAGGAGGACGATTTGTGCAAAACCCATTTTTTTAATATTACTCCTACAGATTTTATCCAAACATCACGCAAATCAGTACACAGTATCTCTATAGTCATGTGATCAACACGGATCTGTCCGATTTTCCATATTCCATTCTGATTGGCTAAGGTTGGCTTCCAAAGTTTGCAGGATTGGTCCGTTTTGAACAAAATGCCTCAAATCATGAACGTAGCTTGCGACGTCCGTGAAATTTTGATTTTTAATCAGCCTCATGGTGGTGCTATAACAGGCCGATTTGCGTTTGTAACTATAACTGCACCGATTTGCGGTCGGTACAGTTATCACATTTGCCTTTTATAGCACCACCAGGAGGCCGACTTAAGTAAAACACTTTTTTTTAATATTAAGCCTTCAGATTTTATCCAAATTTCACGCAAATCGGTATACATGATCTCTATAGGCGGAGACCTGTGCTCCGAGGAGCACTTTTTCATTTTTTTTGATATTTTTTAAGCCTTTATTTGATAGTGACAGCAAATTAGGAGGGATAGGCCGTACATGCCCGTGGCTTTTATTAATTAAAAAGTCCTAGACAGGCTATATACTATATCTCTGCTGTCCAGCGCGAACTACTAACTCCAAAACGCTCATTGTTCAGGAAACGAAAAAACAAAATATAAGAAGGAAATGAAGAAAACCTCATATTTTTAAAACAAAGCAATACTGCCTCATCAAAGTTGGTATAGTGACTTTATATATTGTCAGATACTTGCATGTGTCATTATATTATCAACACTTTACCCAAATCAAGCGCAAGTGGAGTTAGGAGTTTCAGACGAGCAGAAATCAAGCTGAAATGGAGTTAGGAGTCCAAACAACAATAGCTCCACTCGCTGCTGAGGGAGAGGTTTCAAAAGGGTACAAATTCCCAAAAGCTCACAATGCATCACAACGTGTGAATTAATGCCCTGATACTTCATGACACTTATTATATAGGCCTACAATAATAAACAGGACTTTAAATATTACAATAACTTCTGCAGAGAGGTAGTAGAACCAGCGCAACAGAAATGCTATGAACTCCTTTCTTCTTGTCACATTGCTCTCCTCATTAAACACTTAATAGATTTTAAAGGGTGTTCAATAGCGTTGATTTATGAAGAAGAAAAAAAAGAAGCTGAAAATGGAGTTAGCTGGTTCGTCCTGGACACCGACGATATACTATATACTGAGTGTGCTCGTTTTAGTTTCTACTGATATAAAGTAGTAGCAAAACATTTCACACACCGACACCACCGTCAAACAGTGTTATAAATTAATTATCCAGGGTTGGTTTATAGAAAGGTTGGTCGTCACACGTTGCTAAATGACATTTAGTTTATTTGACAATTCATTTTAATGGACAATTACATGGTGTGATGTCATTGCATTATGACGTCATTATGTAGAATAAACATTGAGTTGGCAACAGCTATAATTGTCTCCGCCAGGCCGAAAGGCATGGCGAGAGAGTATGTTTTGCCCCCCGTCCGTCCGTCCGTCCGTCCGTGTGTGTGTCCGTGTGTGTGTGTGTGTGTCCGTCCTTGTCTGCGACCAGCTAATCTCCGCCACCATTGGCCCGGTCGCTGTGAAACTGCGCACACACACACTCCCTGGATGTCCCAGCAGAACCTCTGCCCCACATTTTTCAGATCAGGCTGTCATAGCGCCACCATGAGGCCGACTTTTGCAAAACACATTTTTGGATATGACTCCTACAGATTTTCTCCAAAAAACACGCAAATCAGTACACAGTATCTCTATAGTCATGTGATCATCACGGATCTGTCCGATTTACCAGATTCCATCCTGATTGGCTAAGATTGGCTCCCAAAGTTTGCAGGATTGGATCATTTTGAACACAATGCCTCAAATCATGAACGAAGCATGCGATTTCCGTGACATTTTCCACGTAGATTCCCACTTGGCCCAGGAAGAAATGCCACTTGAAAACTTTCCTAACAGCCTCATGGTGGCGCTATAATAGGCCGATTCACGTTTTTCCCTATAACTGCACCGATCTGCGTGAAACTTTGCACGCACACTCCCCAGAGGCCAAGGAAAAACATCTGCCCTGCATTTTTCACATCTGCTTTTTATAGCGCCACCATGAGGCCGACTTTTGCAAAACACATTATTGGATATTACTCCTACAGATTTTCTCCAAAAAACACGCAAATCGGTAGACAGTATCTCTATAGTCATGTGATCATCACGGATCTGTCTAATTTACCATATTCCATCCTGATATATATTAAAAATATCTTAAAAGTCCTTCAATTGTCACTTCACTGTCATCTGGGGACCCCCAACATCTTGTGGAGACGTTATAGACTGGTCACACTTCCTGGCAGAGATGTGCGCTCCACTGAGCATGTGAACCTTTCTAGTGGTTTTTAGTCATGGCTGCTATTTCCCACCTGATGTCATGTGGGAGTTCATTCTGCTTCAGACCGTACTGAATAACTACTAGCTTGCATAATGTCTTCAGTGTTGGACTTAAATCTAAGATGTACAGATCATCAGTGGGTGTGTGGTTAAGTGTGTGTCCTCCAAAGAGGATGATACGATCTCCCACCATGCAATAGCACATCATATACGTCTGAGAAGGGCCGTTTCCCTTGAGCTGAACCTTCTTCCAGGAGAAGGTCTCTGGGTTGAATTGCCAAAGATCATAGATAAAAATAGTGTTAGCATTGATCTGGTTCCCTCTAAAGCCACCATATATGTACAGCTCTCCATTGTAGGCAAAGGCTGAATGACAACAGCGTTGTTCTGGGAGAGGCTGTGCCAAAGGCATGCTCAGCCAGCAGTTGGTCTCTGTGTCAAACACTGTGATGTTGTTGTAGTAGATTTTCCCCTGGCTCCCCCAGCCCCCAAATACAAACATCTTTGTCCCGATGATGGTGGCAGAGTGATATGTTGAAACAGGTGGTAGAGTGCCTCTGGTGTTAATTAAAGACCAGACCATCGTGGTGGTGTCCAACTTATAGATGTCATTAGTGTATCCAGTCAGCGGGGTGTATCCTCCATAGATAAACATGACCTTCCCCAAGACACAGGCTGAGTGGTAGTACCTCCCCTCTGGAACAGTCCCAGAAACATGGGGTTTGAACCATCTGTGGGTGTCGACATCAAATGCATAGAGCAGGTTGCAGTTAGGAAGACCTCCCCAGATGTAGATTAAATCTGCTATCAGTACAGCTGTGTGGCACCTGCGCATGGAAGGAACCTCAAGGGGGCGTTCTCCTCTTCCAGATGTCACTGGGGGTAACTTCATCCAGAGTAAAGGTACTGTGTTGAAGATGTGAACTTCAATCTGATCACTGCCATTATTTCTCCCTCCAAAGTAGTACATCTTGTGTTCTACTGCAACAGCAATATAGCCTGTTTTTGGTTCTCCTCTCAGATGCACTGTCCAGCAAAACATTTCACACACCAACACCACCGTCAAACAGCGTTATAAATTAATTACCCAGGGTTGGTTTATCGAAAGGTTGGTCGTCACACGTCGCTAAATGACATTTAGTTTATTTGACATTTCATTTTAACACATTGCATGCCAGTCGCGTAGATCTACGCGAACCTATTTAAAGCCGCAGCGTGCCAGTCGCGTAGATCTACGCGAACCGCCGATTCCCATTGTAATCGCCCCAGGTGCACTTTCCGAATTTTTTTGATCCATTTCCGTTTCCGGTTTCCGGTCGGAAACGGAATTATTCGGGTTCCGGTTTTTTCGATCGTATCCGCTTCCTGTCTGGGATCCTGTTTAAAACTCGATTTTCTCGGTTGTTGTTTTTCTCCTCGCTGATCACTGTTTACCGTTGATCGGCTGTAGCTTCAAGATGGCGGCACGGATTTGGAAACTGTTTTCGCTGGCCGTTTCTCACGGATCCGCTGTGTGTTTAGAACCAAATGAACGCGCACTTTTAACTTATTTAGCGAGGTCTGTGGCGACATGAAAAAAACAACAATAAAACGCTGGCACTGGTGAGTACATTATGAGATTAAACTCTGGCATGGAATGTGTTAATGGACAATTACATGGTGTGCTGTCATTGCATTATGACGTCATTATGTAGAATAAACATTGAGTTGGCAACAGCTGTAATGTGACATGTGTTGGTTTACATTTGTTTGTCAGTACCATGATGCCTATCTAACCTGTTGCTAACAACAGGTTAGCTAACAATGAGGTGAAGAGAAATCTGGACAATGTTGTGTCCCTGTGAATGTCGCCAACCTTGCCAACCATTTGAAATGGAAATGCACTTTGGGGGATTTTAATTTCTAAAACACATGCCGGCTCTTATACAGTTAAACCAGATGAAAATGTGCCTGGATTTGCTTCAATAAATTTAGTCACATTAACTCTTTGACTGCCAGAGTATTTTCATAAAGTACTCCCCCAGTGCCAGCAATTTTCGTGTTTTTTTATTTTTATATTTTGAATTTTTCTCATGAAAATAATTTAAGGACACATAATTTAAAGACCCAGCACAAATCCGCCACTAGAGAGCAGCACATGACAGCGTGATCAGGTCGTTGGGTCTCTCTCACCCTTCTTGATAGATTAGACAGGGAAAAACATGAAAACGGATGTGACGTCGTCCCAGATTGTCGGCAAAAATTACGATGTGATACACGACGGCGATGACTGATCGTCACCCAGACCATAGATTATAGAAGAGAACCTGTCCGTTTGTCCGTTATACCGTGTGAAAAATCGTTTATTTACCTATTTTGGACGAAAATGACTGGGGAAAAAAATTAAAAACCGGAAACGGAATCCAGGTCTTGAAACCGGATGCAGATGTCCGTGAAGTAAGTGGAACTCGAGAATAACATTGAATATTAAGCAGCATAGCGCAATCAGAGATTAAACAATGAACGCGCGTCAAGCGCGTCGAACGCGTCGACGGCCAACTGGACAAAGTAGGACTTGACGCGTTATCGCGTCGTCCGCAGTCAAAGAGTTAAAGCTAATATCCGTACGTTTTATGTGTGTTGGGAGGCAGGGAGCAGGTGCAAATCTCACATAAAAACAGTACAGATGCCAAATCTCAGATAAAAAACGGTATACATGTCAAGAATCAAAAACATTCTGCTACAGATATTTTGCATCTAACTGTACAGTATAATCAGAATGAACTTGTATTGTCACATCACAGGTTACAGGTTGTAGTTTTCAGGGAAAAGGGATATGGGACAAACACATTGAGTGTGATAAATTACCCAGCACCAACTACAACACACAGTTTGAAGGGAATCACCGCTGTTTCCTTCACACATGGACCATAGGTTTCCTATGGAGATGTCATTGCAAAGGGGTGTTGCTGTAAGTGTGTTTGCCACAGGGGTAAAGTTTGTTGGCCTTCCTAGTGGCGGGGGCCCCAGGCGGTTGCCTGGTTTGCCTGCTGGGAATGAGCGTCTCTGAACTTCAGTCTGGAATAGTGTCTATGAGAGTTGATCTCCATCCTGGTAATAGAAAGCTGTGCTGTGGGCGTTGTTGATATTCTCGAGTGGCAGTCTCCGTTGATGTGTGCGTGTTGAAACTAATCAGAGATTCTCATCCCATACAAAATCCACTGAATGAGCCTTTGGTTCAGACTCGGGTCACAATCCCATTTCACACTCATTCATAGATCATTTTGTCTGTTAGGGATTTAGCTTTCCCTGCGTTAGTGCAGGGCCGGATACAGAAATTATTAACTGGGGGGGCATTAATAAATGCTGGGGGGGGCGGCTTCCTGCTTACTGCTTCCTATTGTTCTTTTGGGCTTGTTTTCCTAGGCTTCTTTCTCTCGCAATATCTGGCAACACTGCCCATTGAAAATCAGGGCAGAGGATTATTTGAATTGTGCAATGATACATGATGGAATATGATTAAGGATTATTTTGATTATGGTAAGCTCACATTTCATATCATGACATAAATGTAACTTTCAAAAGAAAAAAAGAAAAAAAGGGGGGGGGGGCAGTCAGGGCATTTGGGGGGGCATTGCCCCCCTTGCCCATGCCCACTAACGGTTAGTGGCATCAAAGCTCTGCCCATCAGGCAGGATTTCATGTAGAGTTTAACCAGCTATTGTTTATATTCTATTTCAGAGAATATATCTGTGAACAGTGACGATGAAAATGATTGGCATATGGTGCATTTCCACAACATCTACTAAATGTAAATTGTGTCTTGAGGGCAATAAAACCTTGCTAATCAGTTGTGAAGCAAGCATATCGTCAATGTAAGGGCAGAAAGCTTGTATCTCCATATTTCATCTGATTATGTTTTTTTCATGGCCTTTTTTTATATTTTGACGTAGTGTTATGTAAAAGGAAAGGAAATAGCAGATCCACAAGCTCACAATGCATTGCGATGCAATGCATTAGTTTTTTTTTGTATTGTAATTTTTTGCATACTTTATAATGACATGGCAAAATATGGAGGCCAGGTTCAAAATGGTCAATAGTGTCTATGGATTTTATAAATATTTAACCAATGAAAAGTATTAACAAGACCTTGTGACTAAATCATAACTACATTGGATCCATTAGAACAGAGGTTGTTTTTTGTTTTCATTTCCTGAAAAGTGACAATTTTGGACATACAAGAGTTCTACTTGACAGTGTTTTTGGACCTTTGAGGAGCTGTGAGGGTGTTTGCAGGTAAGTACCTCCTGATGGCGTTAGAGGAATACCTCACTGAGACAAATAATGCTGTCCAGAACCTACAAATAATTCACTGCCATGTGGAAATGAAAACCGACCACTGTATTGTGTGACATGGCCATTTCAATTATAATACTTAGATTAGGTATTTTGGGGATTCACCGTGCGCTGGTGTGTGAGGAGAGCTTTAGGTGTCTATGCTTCATGAATGGTTTACTGATTGGTTTATCAGTTTGTGAGATTAGCTCTGTGGACTAGAGCTTCCATGTAATGTCTTCATATCAAGTAGCAAGCGTTGTATTTGTGTAAATTGTGTCCATGCAAATCACATGGCAGTGTGAGCTTTCAGGGGGATAAATCAAGGCCTTTCAGTGTGTGTATGTGTGTGTGTGTGTGTGTGTGTGTGTGTGTGTGTGTGTGTGTGTGTGTGTGTGTGTGTGTGTATATATATATATATATATATATATATATATATATATATATATATAAACAATACATATTACATAACAAAGTTGTTGTGCAAGGAAAGGAAGAAGCCGGCTGACTTATTTGGAATCCTTTCCTTCATGGGAGAAGTCATTAAATAACAGGATTAAAAGTGCAATAAGAACAATATAAAATAATACAAGTTTACAAGGTGGTGCAAATAAAGAAATAAAAACACATGATTTATACTTTAAGCTGTTGGCTGGTACAGTGACTCACACTGCTGTCATGTTGCTACTCAGCTCACAATGTAATCACACACTACACATTGATTTAACAAGAGCCCATGTGCAATACATGATGTATTGGTCTTTGTGTTGTCTATTAGTGTATAAAAAACAATAGAATCATTGGATCCAATGTGGATCTTCTGTATTCTGCATTTTAAGTTGAATGAGCCTGTGAGAGCCTCTTTCAGATGTCGCCTTGCCCTTCTTCTCTGTTATGCAAGCCAGGGTTTACAGTTGTTCTTAGACAACAATCCTATGGAGACTGGAAAAGGTGAGTCACACTACTGCTAGTGTTGCTGCAGGAGAGCAACCCAGAAAATACTGAGAACCTGTGAGTTTCTTTTCTCATGTGCTGGTTCCTGGATCGATGGAGACCTTTGAGGTGTCTTCTGATGTGTCTCTCACAACAGACAAACATGAGGCTCATTAACATTGTCATGCGTGATAGAGATTAGTTATTTTCTACGTCACAGTGACCAGTTCACAGTTAGAACAGAACACAGTATGTATTATACAGATGAGCATTTTGCAGCTTCTTGCTGGGGATGTTTTCCTTTTGTTTTAGACAGATTTCCATTAACTCAACACCTAAAACCAGGAGGGAACAAAGATATAAGAGCGAAAGTTGAAGAGACGAGAAGTGCAATTATCACTAGGGTGTCTCACTGAGGTGAGAGACATTGTGCGTGCGCGTGTGTGTGTGTGTGTGTGTGTGTGTGTGTGTGTGTGTGTGTGTGTGTGTGTGTGTGTGTGTGTGTGTGTGTGTGTGTGTGTGTGTGTGTGTGTGTGTGTGTGTGTGTGTTAGGGCTTTCACCGACTAGTCGACTAGTCAACTAGTATAACCACTAGTCGACTTTGTTGTTACTAGTCAAATAGTTGAAAAAAAATAAAAAAAATTAATGCCATAGTAATGCCCCATCTTACTATAATTATTAGCCTCCTGACTTTATTTTTTATCAAAAGGGGGTCAAAAGTATGTCCAATAAAAGCCTATTATTGGGCAATGTGGATCCTTGGAGACGCTGCTGTGGTGCTGTGCTGCTGTGCCAGAAGCGCTTCCCTTAAAACGCCATAAAAATAAGGGCAGGAGGATAATAATAATAGTAATATAGTAGTAGGATGGAATTAAAACAATGCCCCCCCCCCCTAAAAATATATTTTTTTTAATGTAAATTTCCCTAGTGTGTGTGTGTGTGTGTGTGTGTGTGTGTGTGTGTGTGTGTGTGTGTGTGTGTGTGTGTGTGTGTGTGTGTGTGTGTGTGTGTGTGTGGGTACCGTCGACTTAAGAGTCTCAGTGAAAAAGACCAGATGTGGCATTTGACAAGATTCAGATGTACAGTATGTAATATATATGTATCTACATGCAGACACAGTGAGACAGTGTACATACTGTAAAAACACACATAACATGTACAGTTTGCGCGCACACACACACACACACACTCACACACACACACACACACACACACACACACACACACACACACACACACACACACACACACTCACACTCACACTCACACACACACACACACACACACACACACACACACACTGACATAGATGCTGAAAAGCACAGGTTGGAATCTGAAAAGGCTGCAGTTCTTGGGGAACGAGATAATGCACATCACATAATCATAAACTGTCATTTTTACTGTAACTCTGAGGGAAACAATAAACGGTCTTCCCTGGCAAACACTTTACAGCATGACATTAACACAGACATTGATGAATGACCACAATTATTAATGCACATATCTGCTCCACATACATTCACACCCATCCTCTCCCATGTCGGTCTAAAGGACACTTGTTTGCTGAGACAGCGATTTAAATGTAATTTAAACCTACATTCACTCCGTCTGTATCACAACATTCATATTGTATGTACTGTAAGTCATCTTGCTCAGCTGTGCAGTCGGGCGCACAGGTGAAAATACCTGCAAGTCCACAGTCCACCCACCACCACTTAACCCCAGGGGCAAAGTCACTGCTCAACAACCAAAGACCTCTCTGTTAGTGTGTGTGAGCGCGTGTATGCACACGTATGTGCGTGCGTGCGTGCGTGCGTGCGTGCGTGCGTGCGTGCGTGCGTGCGTGCGTGCGTGCGTGCGTGCGTGCGTGCGTGCGTGCGTGCGTGCGTGTGTGTGTGTGTGTGTGTCAGTGCTGTAAAGTAATTAAATACATTTACTCAAGTACTGAACTTAAGTACAATTTTGAGGTACTTTTACTTTACTGGAGAATTTCCAATTGTCTATACTTTTACTCCACTACAATTATTTGAAATATTTAGTAGTAGTGCGTGCTTGCGTGTGTGCATGCTTGCGTGTGTGCATGCTTGCGTGTGTGCGTGCCTGCGTGCGTGCTCCCCGCTGTGTGAGATGCATCAGTTGGAGAGTGATGTTTTGTTTGTGTGTGTTGCTCATGTCCTCACCTTGCTAACCTTCCACATGTGTGTACACAGTGGTTTAAAGTAACTAAGTACATTTACCCAAGTGCTGTACTTTTGTCAATTTTGAGGTATTTTTTACTTTAGTGTAGTATTTCCAATTTCCAATACTTGTGCTTTTCCACTACATCTCAGAGGTAAATATTGTACTTTTACTCTTTAACTTTAGTTAACTAAATAGGGCTAAGAATTGCGTGCGTGTATGTGTGAGAACAGATGTGAGGTCTAAACCCAGATCAAGCAGTGTATTGACCAGCAGTAAACCCATGTGAGACTGAGGGAGACATAGAACCATGCAGCCAGTTCAGTTGATCTGCTTCTATAAGGGCCTCAGTGCTAGAGTGCTGGTACATTAGAGCTTCAAATACTTTGCCCAGGAAGACATTCCACTTGAAAACTTTCAAATCAGTCTCATGGTGGCGCTATAACAGGCCGATTTGGGTTTTTACCTATAACTGCACCGATCTGCGTGAAACTTTGCACGCACACTCCCTAGAGGCCAAGGAAAAACCTTTGCACTGCATTTTTCAGATATGCCTTTTAGAGCGCCACCAGGAGGCTGACTTTTGCTCTTACTCCTTCAGATTCTGTCCAAAAATCACGCAAATCAGTACACAGTATCTCTATAGTCATGTGATCAAGATGGATGTGTCCGATATTTCATATTCCATCCTACTTGGCTAACATTGGCTTCCAAAGCTTGCTGGATAGGTCTGTTTTGAACAAATTTCCTCAAATCATGAACGCAGTATACGATTTCCGTGAAATTTGGCACACACATTCACTAGGCTGAGGAAGAAATGCCACCCTTTTCACATTGGCCTGTTATAGGGCCACCAGCAGGTCTAATTTAGCAAACCACATTTTTGGAACAAAATGCCTCAAATCATGAATGCAGTACTGATTGCCGTGAAAGGCCTAAGAATAAATGGCACCATTTTCACATTGCTATTATAGCGCCACCAAGAGGCCATAATAACCTACCTGACCTGGTGGAGACTTGTGCTCCGAGGAGCACTTTTTCTAGTTTTTTATGTATTTGGCTATTCAAAAATAGCAGATCTACAAGCTCATAGGCTCATAGTGCGGCACCGCGTGCCGCACTATGAGCTTGTAGATCTGCTAATTTCGGGGGTGAAATTCATGGAGTGGGTGTTGTGAAACATTTGCCACTCACAAAAGATATACAATTTAACTTTAGTTTTTTTTTTAAAAGTTACCTAGTATTACTTTAAAGATTTGTACACATTTTCACGATTTAAAAAAAATAGCAGATCTACAAGCTCATAGCTGCGCGGCACTCTGTGCTATCTGCTATTTTTGAATAGCCAAAGAAATCTAAAATGACACAGTTCCAGGTCTTAATGGGTTCATCATAATTCTCTGAATAACTATGTTGCCTTAATCCTCTGTTGAAAAACTCTGTTCTTCCCTCCATGTCTGTCTGTCTGTCTGTCTGTCTGTCTGTATCGTCGTCTGTGCGTACCGCATTATCCCTTTTCTGCAACTATGCCTAAACCTAACCTTAACCCTAACCCCAGTAAAACTATATGCCTAAACCTAACCTTAACCCTGACCCTAACCTCAGTAAAACTATGCCTAGACCTAACCCTAACCCTAACCTCAGTAAAACTATGCCTATCCCTAACCCTAACCTCAGTAAAACTATGCCTGCCAGGGAGCCAATCAGACAGGTAAGGCGGGTCTATATCCTATAACGTTGGTGGGATTCATAATCACGCCTCTGTACCTCTCTCTCTCGCCCCCCACCCCCCCTTTCTCTCTAGACCTGCTAGAATACACACAGCGTCCGTCTATCTGTCACCACATGCCAGCCCTTTAAAGCCCGATATATGCCATGGGAAGCTTGTATGTGCGTGCGTGTGTTTCATTCTTCCACAGTGAGGTCAAAGGGAAACTCTGCATAGTACCTGTTCTCTTCCATTGAAAGCACACGCTTCCCAGTGCATACTAATGAACGAAACAGTATAAAATACAGCTGGAGGAACTGCAAAATACAAATTCAATTTCCTTTTGAGGACTGAAATATAACAGACAGCCTCTTCTTACTGGCAGCGCTCTGTTGCAGTTACACTCCGTAGTCTCTGAGTTTCATCATGTGGTGCTGCAACAAGCTGTATAGCAATATATAGTAGTGTAAATATAAATAAAATAGTGTGATATGTGTACTGTATGTGAGGTCTTACAGCGCTGTGAGAGATGCTATTGTGAAATGGGTGACTGCCTTTAAACGCTGTTGAGTGTTGAATCAGGCCATAAATTAGAGAAATATTTGAGGAATGCTCACACTTTTGTACCAGTATTATACAATGTAGACTCTAATATGCGACCATATATTCACCAAGAAGATACTATCTTATGGTTGAAAGTAGCTCTTAACTGTTATAATAACCTTTATTTGTAACTGGCTGACTTAACACATTGCCTGCCAAGGACGTATGTTTACGTCCTTTCAAATCCAACACTATAAAACAATAATTAATTGGATAACATATCCAATGTGAGAGTGGGTGTGTTCAGTGTTGTAGTGCTACTTTTAGAAGCGGGGGAGCGTACATGCATGCGCAGTCACGTGCACATGCATTTTCGTGCACGTGCGCGAAGTGCGCGGACACGCACACTATAGAAACATGCAGATGTAATGCGGAAACATTGTGACAGCGCACCTTGACCAATATTAAAACATTACATTTCATATGCTATAACATCAATACATATGAATGACAAAAGGTGTACATGTGCATGGCAATAAGTGCATGGCAAAGGGTGTATTTTTGCCTAGCAAAAATACACCCTTTGTGTTGGATGTGAATAGTTTGTAGTAGTTACAACTACAACTTATAATTTATCGGACGCTTGCTCCAGTCTAATTGCCCACTCTACAATCATCAGCAGTACTCTAGATGAACGTTGGATTGTTTTTCTAGAGATTGATAAGGTTACAATACAGCAGGATATTATTGCATGTCTTCCCTACACAGCCATATGAACAGTCATTGTGTAACAATCGGCCTTTTTAACTAAAAGGATAATTATTACCAAAAAGGAAAAACAACGAGATCGGTGGGTGTTTTAACTGATACGATTTTTTATGTAGTAGCTAGGAATTAATTGACAGGTAAAACGGTATTTAAGTTAAATAATATCACTTCCAAAGTCCCTGTCGCTCTCCCTGATAAATAAAATAAACAAGCAAACAAACAAATAAATCAAAAACAAACAATAATTACTTTAACTGCCCCTCCCACCCAAACAAATCGCACTGTCCCTTGTAACCCCGCGGGTCACAATGCAATCACAAACAATAAACAGAAACACACAGCGTTTAAGAGTCTGTCATGCACGCACGCTGCTTAAATAAATAAATAAATAGATAAATAGTCCCGCGACCGCTCTCCTCGGATCGCGCTCCCGCGACGCAACAGTTCCTTTTAATCCTTTTACTCCAAATGAAAAGAAAAGTCTTCTCCGCCCGATGCGGCCCAAATAATAACTAGATGTCGGGGTACCCCTCTAATCTGTATTCCAAAACGAACAGAACGCTCGGGTTGATCTCACCGGTTTTGGCTGTCGGCTCCAATCCCGACCGGCGTCTCGACCACGGCGCTCGGATCCCACGGCCCGACAGAAACGGCAGGTTCCTCTCCGCTGGGCTCGAAAGTCTTTTAACCTTGGCTGCAGCTTAATGTCACGTTTAAAAGTATCAAACAGTATAAACTGGCGCTTCAAGGTCTCTGCTTTCCCCTCCGTTCAACCTGGCACAAACGGTTTGGTTCAACCTGGCTCCACGGTTTGGTTCAACCCCCCTGTTGTGTACCACACCCTGTATTAATAACCTCGGGGGGCGACACTGATTCCATTATCCCCCCCAATCAGACCCATTACAGTTCATGTGAATAGGACAAGTTCATATTTTATTCAAACATGTTACAAACATGTATATTTTACAAATATAATAACATGCACATGTCGAGTGGAATACTAATAATAATAATGTGCAATCGTCACAATTGGTCGCATTTCCCAAAGAGATGCTGCGTAGGGACTTACGTGCGGTCCTTACGAAGGGTCTGAGTGCAAACACTGCACGTAAGAGCTAGTCTCCACACAGGCTGCGCAGTACCTTATAGCAGGCACGTAAGAGCCGGGTTGTCCTCAAGCAATTTCAGGTCGTGCGTAGCCTACGCCAGCTGCGTAAGAGCCTCCTACACAGCTGGGACCCGGCCAAACCTACGCTCTACCCTCATTAGTAGCAGCTGGTTGTGCGTTACGTGCTATCTAACTTTCTTCGGGAAACACCACCGTCGTAGGTTCTCAAAGAGCACAGCGTTACGTGTCTGCCTAACTAGCTTCGGGAAACCGCAAGTAACGAATTAATTTAGAAAGGCCGAAAGACTTACGTAGCCGACGTAGTGCTGTCCTACGCAGCAGCATTATAGCTGTGTGACGTCACATTAGAACCATCACAGTCGCCCTTCTCTCTGCTCTTGATACACACAAAGAAACAAACACTCACACACGCATGCACACACACACTGAACTAAATTCTACTCCTAGATACTCCCAGCATAGATGCTCTCTCTCACTCATGTCAAGTGGAAAACCCGTCTTGATGCTTTCGTTGCAGCTTGGGCCAATTTCTATCGGTCACAGCTAGCAGGGAATTGACCGTGAGACATGTAGCATAATATCACTTTAAACTCCACAAAGTAGAAGTACTCTGTTACAAGTAAAAGGCCTGTGTTCAAAATGTTCTTGAGTAAAAGTACAAAAGTATTGGCATCAAAATATATTTGAAGTACCAAAAGTAAAAGTACTAAAATCTCGGATCTACAAGCTCACAATGCGTAACGATGCGACGCATTGTGAGCTTGTAGATCGGCTATTAACAAGAGCTTGTGACTAAATAATAACTACACTGGATCCATTGGAATTTTTTTTTTGAATAATATAAGGTGTCCACCCGACAGCATTGCCATGGTGATTTATGCATTCATTGGACTTATGTGGCAGTTTTCATAGAAATGGTTCTCAACGATACCTCTCCCTAGATCTAGTGGCAGTTCTCTCTCTCTCTCTCGAAGGACGTGTATTGTGGAGAAGTGTTTTGCCTGTGCATTCTCCTCTCTGGTGTATGATGTAAACTTCATGGTGTAATGGCTGCATAATGGCAGGGCAGACATGGGGCATAAATGTCATTACATCTTTAATACTCCTCTTCTCCATGGCTACCTCTGGCTCTACTCTGTCTCTGGGAAATACTATTTGAGCATAAAGCCATTGACAGATTCCCATTATCTGCAATTTCATGGATGATAAACCCATTTGAAATGGGAACCATCCCATAAATGTATGCATGCAGCTCCCCCAGTGAGCTAATTATTATTTTGTATTTACTTTCATGGAGCCCACGAGAACAATTCTATTTGGAAATGGAACCGGGCAGTGAATTGAGAGAGAGAGAAAGAGAGAGAGAGAGAGAGAGAGAGAGAGAGAGAGAGAGAGAGAGAGAGAGAGAGAGAGAGAGAGAGAGAGAGAGAGAGAGACGCAGAAAATGAAACTAGAGAATGAAAGAAAGAGATAAATTGAAAAAGACCATGAGAATGAAAAATTGAGAATTATTGAAATAGAGAAAATTATAGACTTTTCGTAAGTATAGTACAGTAGATGGGGTTTTTCTGCTTCATTTCATTTCCCTCATTCTACATAGGCCTATCCCATAAAGTAAAGTGTCCAGAGATTTGAACATGTATGTTTAGCAGCTACAGTAGCCTTAACCTTAAGCTTAATTAATTCAACGTGACCAGTTATACTACAAGCAGGGATTAAGCCATGCCTCTGCTTTTGATATCCTCTCTGGTCATTCATGTTTATGGCCGGTGCGGGCATGTTTTATCCCTGCTTCATGTCAGACTGGGCCTAATGAAAATGTACCACCCACGACCCACCACCAGAACACTGGCGTGTTTTGTTGTGTTTTATACGAACAACTTGTAGGTTCTTCAAATAAAGAGGAAGCTACTGCTGTACTTTAATTACAGACATCCAAACGAGATCACGTAGTCTCCAACACAGTCTCCAGTGACAGCAAAGGACAATTCTGACACGTGGCACGTTCTCTCTAGATTAGTCTGTTAGATATTGACTTTCTGGTGTGACAGATTGTGATGCCAGGACAATGCTCTCAGCTGTTCCTAACTTCCTAATGTGCACGTTTGCATCAAACGTTTCTAATGCTTCAAGACATGACAGCAACAGCATCACAGCTTCGGCTCCTTTGTGTGTTTAGACAGAGTTAATAATGAGTAGCTGTTGATTACACTGGTTGCTGCCACCATGGACACAATCACAGAGAGAAAGAGAGAGAGAGAGAGAGAGATGCAGAAAATGAGTTACTAGTTACTTTTGATTCGATTTTGGTTAATATTACAAAACATACATTAACCACTTCAGCCCTAAATACATTTTGTCCATTTTGTCCATTTCGTCCATTTGAAAATAGCAGATCTACAAGCTCACAATGTGTTTTTCTTTTACTGGTGTGATGTTTCTGTTTTTATGCAATTGCCTTCTAATCTGTAGCACTTTGAGATTTCCTGTAAATGTAAAGTGCGTTATAAATAAAATCCATTATTATTATTATTATTATTATTATTATATTATGATACTTTTACTTAAGTAAAACATTTGAGTGCTCCCCTCTCCCCCCATGGGGAGGGGGGCAGGGTGTTGTGTCTGGAACCACTTGTTAACACACCTGCTGCCTAGCAGAGCCAGTCTGTTTGTCACAGCAAGAACATTAACCAGTGTTTGAATTATGTATGCAGGTCAAGTGCTCCCATACATAACAATGTGTATGTTGCTTTGACTGTTGAATCTATCTGGCTTTTCCAGTTGTTTCAGCAAATTGTTGTTTAAAAGCCCTTGTCTTGCCTTAAACCCAGCTGAGTTTCATGTTGTCCGCCTACTCTTTGAGATCACTGATATAGTTATGATTTTCCCCGTTTGCCATCTCTCCACTGTTAAGTTAACTAATTCAGTGCCAAGTAAATAAATAAATAATTGCCAATAGTAGCAGCGATTTTTCATTTTTCTTACCTTTTCAAGTAGTCACAGAATATTTATCTTTGGTATGAAAAGTCAATCCGACCTGCTTTGCTATAAGCCGTTGAAAGTAGCATGTCTCGCCAAAAATGCAGGGGGGGGAAAAGGAACTCAAGATACAGCCATTTCCCCCAAAACGCTAAGCAGTAAGTGGATGGCTGAGCCTGAAATGGTGGCTCATAGGTTGCGGAACAGCGCCATCTAGTGGTAAACACTTAAAACACGGTTTGGATGTGTTACATGTCAATGGCACTCTGGGCCGTGGAAAAAAATGTCGTTTTACACGTAAATGGCACCGAATGAGTTTTAATGACATTATCAAAGTGACATTTCCTTTTTTCTTTTACGCCTTTCTCTTTGTCCTCTAATGATGAGAATAAAAGTGAGTGTTCCTCACTTCTCTGTTCTTGCTTTCTGTGTCCACAGGTGTTATGTGGATGACAAAGTGTTCCTCACCTCTCTGTTCTTGCTCTCTCTCTGTGTCCACAGGTGTTATGTGGATGACAAAGTGTCCAAGGTGGCCTGGCTCAATCGATCCAACATCATCTTCACTGGTCAGGACAAGTGGTCCCTGGACCCCCGAGTAGACCTGGTGACTAAAGGACAGCTGGAGTACAGTCTGCGCATACAGAAGGTACCGTAGTGTACTAGTGCAGTATCACATTATAGAGAACAATGTACATACAGAAGGTACAGAAGGTACAGCAATATGACCTTATAGAGAACAATGTAAAGTTGGTGCTACATCTTTAGACGTGTGTGTCTTCACTGTGTCATACACTTTCTGTGCCTTTGCTGTTGTAGACCTAAATGATCATTAGTGAGGATCATTAGTGAGGATTACTAAGGAACCCTGGCTAATACGCCAAATGTGCCTTAATACATTTTAATTGTCCTCTATAACTAAAATGAAAATGGAATTTATGAAATGCATGTGCAAAAAAAAACATTTAAAATATTGATTTGATGCTCATATTAACCTTAGGAAGTATTAAGTTGTTTTTTATTTGCACATGCATTCCATAAATTCCATAGGGCTAGACCACACATGGACAAATTACATCATCAACTTGAAACGGGCATTGCCCCTATTGAGTGAAAGATGAACTATTTCTAAAATAAACACAGTATTTAAAGGGTCTACACCATGAATTTCATTTTTTGGGGGGTTTTTAGTATTTTTTGGGCTCCACAGTGTCTCTTGTACCCCAAAAAATATTTTGTTTTAACATTCAGTCATTCATTCTCATTTCAGAGATTTTCAGAATGGGCGTGTCTGAACAGGCCATTTCAGAATGTGCAATGCAAGTGATGTCACTTGCATTGCCATTGCATTGATGCTGGCCAGACAGAATTGCTCAGTAGCCCCCCCCCTGCCCAAGAGGACGTTTTGGTATTGCAGCTGAAAGTGCTTTATAAGCCAGAGACAATTGACTTGGGATGAGTATATCTGAGTGATGATTTAGGCTCAAACCTTTTGAAAAAGGTTTGAGGGACATACACCATTTGATATTAAATATCAAATATTTTTTTTAAATTCATGGTGTAGATCCTTTAAAGGTAGGGTAAGTGATATTTTTTGGTTAAAACAAAAAGTATTTTGTTAAAAGGTTAAAGCACTATATTCTGATAGTAATCATTGCTATAGAGTGTTTGTTCTGTAACTGATTGAGTTCTCTATCCTGATTGGATCAAATTGGAAATTAAACTGCAACTGAAACGAAAATGCATTTTCTGTTTTATAAAGAGCTGGAGAGACAAGGAGACTCCTTTTACTGAATAAACACTCTATAGCAATGAGTACTATCAGAATATAGAGCTATTTAACACTTATTTTAACCAAAGAAAATCACTTACCCTACCTTTAAGGTGTTTTTAATTTTACATTTTAGTTATAGAGGACACTTATAATGTAGTAAGCAGGGCAGGAGTTTCACGGCAGCCACAACGGCCTCTCTTAGGCCGTGTGCCCCTCGAAAAAGACATGCCCTAAAGGCCACAGTGGCCTTGATGCCCGCGACTGCACTGCCCACGCTGATTTCACCGTTTCCCCTCTGCTCTGTCTTCCTGTCAATATGCTAGACACCAGTTGTCTAATTGAGATTCTAAACAACATCAAGTGAAACGCTGCACATTTAACCAGTGGTAGGTTTGATTTCTAGCCTATATTCCACTTTAAAATGCTGCGGATCAAGCAATGCTTTCGACAGAGAGAGAGAGAGAGAGAGAGAGAGAGAGAGAGAGAGAATTCCGTAGTACAGACCGATGTGCCCCGATGTTTTTCATCATCTTTAATTTACCCTGGCCTACACTACAGTTGGTAGAAAAAGTGAACTGCATTACAGCTGTCTGTCTCATTGATTGTGCAGTGGCAGTGCGTGTGTGCATCTAATCACAAAACCCGACACTTGATCAACAGCAAGGTATAGATTAATACATTTGACAAAATACGGCAAAATCCCAAAATTATGAGAGACTTGATATCCAGTAAGCAATATAAACTAGAAACACAATTCCTACGCAATTTCAAGTGCCTGCAGCTGGCTGGAGACTCAAAATAGTGTCACTACAATGTACCACCAATCGGCCTGAAACGTGCTCCTAACAGGTTTTTGGTGGTCAATTTTGGTGGGGCAAAAAAAAAAGCAGCAAAAAAATGATTACAAAATGAATAAAAAATAAACCGAAACCTATAAAAGGAAAATTAAAAAAAACGAAAAATTGATGGAAAATATTAGCATCTAAAAAAATGTTTAAAAAAAATCTAATATATATATTTTTATATATAAACAATTACTCAAATGGTTTCAAGTGCTTGTTTCACCCACTTCTGGTGGTCTGAGCCAAAAACGGAGTCCGATATATTTGTTCGCAGACCCCCACTTAGGAGGAGTAGGCGAAGTTTCGAAGCGTTTCGGATACTTTTTTTTTAACATGGGTTTCGATGGGACCGTACCTATGTTCCCCAGGTTCTATGTTCCCCGCTTTCCTAGGAGAGCGGGGAATATAGGACCTAACCTAAACCTAACCATAACCTTAGTGGGGGAACATAGGTCCGGGGAACATAGGTATGACCCCGGTTTCGATGGGGGCCAAAAAGGGGGCATGGTTACGTAGTTTTGCCTATTACGTCGCCTTGGTAATGCAAAACGGTAAGAAAAGCAATAGCCTGGTTGTCCCGGTCGTTCAGCACGTTTTGATGTATACATTGCCGGGGACGTGTAAACCGTGTGGGAGGAGTAGCATTTGGGGCACCGCGTGCGGCCAAAATGGGCGTGTTTTCGTATTTTTTGGCGAATAACGTCGCAATGGTAACGCGGAACGGCCAAAAACCTTCCGAGCACACTATTCCCGGCCAAACCGCACGTTTTGATGTATAGTTTGCCGGGGTAGTGTAAACCGTTCAGCAGTTACGGACGGACAAAGTTTTGCAAGGATATTAATAAGTATGGCGGAATACCATACATGTTTTGCGATTACATGGCAGGCACACTTAGTTAATCACGGCAAACAAATTTGTTTAGGCTATCACACAAAAGCAGAGAGAATCTGTGACCTCACCTCACAAACAATGGACAATAAAAAAATGATCCTCTAGCAAACAACATCCATGTTCTGTTCGTTTGTCAACAATGATCCAAATGGTAAGTTTATTTCAGCAGCTAGAATGTGTTTTTGGTGTGCAGCACAGTCCTCGTTTAAGTTAATTGCCTTCACCTGTTTTTCTGCTGTGCGCAGCAGGGCAGAACTCCGCCAGGCCAGGGTGACCTACCCAGCCCTGTGAAATTCATAGGCAGTAGGCAGTCATAGTAGCCAATTAGAATGAAATCTGCTAAAACTGACTCATATACTGATACAGAACCATATAGGCTATATATTGTCGCTGTTGGGTGGAAACCCTGTATGTTCCTTTTTTTATTATTTAAAAACAATTTAAAATGGTGAAAACAAATCTACAAGCTATGATTATTAATGAATAAGAGCTACTATATTTTAAATAGTGACAAATCAACTAAAGTCATTATTAGTGCAAGTTCAATCACATTTGATTTGAATGAAAATAACTTGTGGGGAAAATACATACAATTTCTAATCTGTGAATCTAATGTGATTCCTGTGACCCCTACTTCAGTCAGTGAAGTTCAGGGCTGAATATGACATATATCGAGACCAATATAACTTTGTACAAATATTGGTCATTTGCCAGTACATTATGTTGTGAAATAAACGGGTTATAATTCACAGATAGTTATACTATTCTTGTACTATATTAAAATACAATCATTAACCTTCAAGTTAAATTCATTATTTCTGTGGAACACCAATGGCCAAGTGGCCCCTAAAATGATGAAATTTCAGGCCTGGTAGTAAGGCATATTTGGCTTATTAGCCAGGGATCCTTTTGAGTCAAATAAGTTTGAACATGAGCGAAGTGCTCCTTTAAGGCACACTGATATAGTTCTCTCCTCTCTGTATTTCTATAGGTGAATGTAAATGATGAAGGCTCCTACACATGTACCATACAGACCAAACAGCATCCTAAGACCTCACAGGTCTACCTCATTGTACAAGGTAATGTCTACCTCTGATTCTCAACCTTTTTAATTTCAAGGACCCGTTTTATATGCAATAGGACCAGGATTTCATACAATTTTCTGCCTGAGATTAAAACATTGTTTTTCATCCCCATGCCAGCGTTTTTTACCTTAAATTGACTATCTTTGGAAAGCCGCGGAAGCCACGTTGTGTACACGGAAGTAAACAAAGAGTGTCTGGGGGGAGGGTCTCTTCTATCCACTGGAACAAAAAAAATGGGAAATCCAAGCTAGATGTCTTTCTACAAATCCTATTGTAGGAGTGGACGTTTTTGGGATGACGTCACATCCGTCCATTTCTTCAATCAGAGTCGAGGGATCATTCCTAAGTTGCGTCTATGGCAGGGAATGTGTTAATACTTTTCATCGGTTCAATGTTCATAAAACCCACATTCTCTGTGACACCTGGCCACATTGTGCATGTCAGGACATGTTTCAAACACAGCAAACATCCATCTGCTGCAGGCTTTTATGTCCGAAGACATTTTGGGCCCATCGTCTGTTGGTTGTCTAATGGCTCTCTAGTGTGCTAGTGTGCTAGTGTGTGTGTGTGTGTGTGTGTGTGTGTGTGTGTGTGTGTGTGTGTGTGTGTGTGTGTGTGTGTGTGTGTGTGTGTGTGTGTGTGTGTGTGTGTGTTTGGGTGTGTGAATGTGTGTGTGTGTGTGTGTGTGTGTGTGTGTGTGTGTGTGTGTGTGGGTGGTCGAGTCAGGATTTCAGAGGCAATTATGCGGGCTGCGGGTGAGCTGGTCAGCCGCTCTCAAAAAATATATATATATATATTTTGAACAACATGCTTGTTTATTTAGCCCATGACAATGTTGTGCAACTGTAGACATTTAAAGCGACTTTGGGTACTTAAAAGAGCGCTAAATAAATCTGAGCTATTATGATGATGATTATCTTTTTTTTCCCACCGCGGGTCGCGGGCGGGTTGTATTGAGCCATGAATTTATATATGGGTTTGCGTGGCGGGTTGAGGCGGGTTGGGTTCCGTGGCGGGGCGGGGCGGGTCATGAAAATACCCGACCCGCACATCACTAGAGCTTGTAGTTCTGCTATTTTCAAACATTTCAGTACTTTTACTTTTCGTACTTTAAGCACATTTTGAGAGAGAGAGAGAGAGAGAGAGAGAGAGAGAGAGAGAGAGAGAGAGAGAGAGAGAGAAAGAAAGAAAGAAAGAAAGAAAGAAAGAAAGAAAGAAAGAAAGAAAGAAAGAAAGAAAGAAAGAAAGAAGAATAGGGGTGGAACATGGAATAAGCATGCCAAACCGGGGGAGTGGAAGAGAAGAACAAAGAGACGTATGGGTGTGTGTGTGTGTGTGTGTGTGTGTGTGTGTGTGTGTGTGTGTGTGTGTGTGTGTGTGTGTGTGTGTGTGTGTATGTGTGTGTGTGCGTGTAGCGTGCAGCAGTAGCAACTGTAAGCTGATCGAGTGTTCAGTGTGCTGAGCTGTGGAGGTCTCTAGCTGAATGTGTCAGGTGCTGTCTCTACTCTGTCACACACACACACACACACACACACACACACACACACACACACACACACACACACACACACACACACAGCTGTTCGACACACTTTGTACTGCTGAGAGCAACGAGCTGGCTGAGGTGGATCTGGGTCTGGTACCTGATCTAACACTATGTTACAACACAGTGATCTCACTGGGACGCGATCATGTTTGTTGAAAAGGTTCCAAACACTGTACTCTACAGAACAGTGTTTGGAACTATTCTGTATAGTTCCAAAAAAAGACTATCGTTCCAAGCCCTGTAATGTTTGAAACTATTTGGAACTATACAGTAGTGTTTGGAAGTATACAGTAATGTTTGGAGCTATACAGTAATGCAAATGCACATTCATATATGTTGACATGTGCGTATATTGGTGAAAGTGTGTACATTTCACTGCATGTGTGCATGGGTGTGTGTGTGCATAACTGGTGGTATGTGGCGTCTTTATCCAGAGTGCTTTGCAATGTGCATTACATTCATTCACATTCACACACACTGACGACAGAGGAAACCATGCAAGGCACCGACTTGCTCATCAGGAGCAGTTAGGGCTTAAGTGCTCAAGGACACTTCGACACTAACCCAGGGGGAGCCGGGGATCGCACCAGGAACCTTCCGTTTACCAGAGTTGCGGCTCTTACCTCCCGAGCCACCGCCGCCTCTGTCCACAGTCTTATGAACACACACCTGTTCCCCTCCATGTGAGCAGAGCACCCAGATATTCCACAGAAGGCCGGTGGGATTGATGACTCTGTCTGCTGTGTGTGTGTGTGTGTGTGTGTGTGTGTGTGTGTGTGTGTGTGTGTGTGTGTGTGTGTGTGTGTGTGTGTGTGTGTGTGTGTGTGTGTGTGTGTGTGTGTGTGTGTGTGTGTGTGTGTGTGTGTGTGTGTGTGTGTGTGTGTGTGTGTGTGTGTGTGTGTGTGTCCGGGGCATGACGTTAAAGGTAGGGTAAGTGATTTTCTTTGGTTAAAATAAGTGTTAAATAGCTCTATATTCTGATACTACCCATTGCTATAGAGTGTTTGTTCAGTAAAAGGATAAGTTAAGTATAAGTTAAAGGATAAGTTTCATTTCAGATTTTATCCAATCAGGATAGAGAACTCAATCAGGATATAGATTAAACAAGTGAAATTGGAAGTCATGACACTAAGAAATGAGCAGGCAAAATTGGAACGGAACACTATAAAAATGAAGCGGCCATAGCTGAGTGGTTAGTGAGCCCGCCTAAGGAGCCAGAGGCTCTAGTTGCCCCAGGTTCGATTCCAGGCCAGGTCAGCATATGTGTCGATGAAATGAAATTTGTCCCTGAGCAAGACTCTTAACCCCTAATTGCTCACAGGTTCTCATTGGAAACAAAACCGCAAGGACTTTCATGAACGACCTGTTAAAAGGAATTATCCTTAAGCTTAAAAATTGGTATTTTCTTTTTTTTCCTTAACAACTACAGAGGGTGCTTTAACACCAAGCAGCAGTGCAAGACTAAGCAGTTTGTTTCCTCTGGTGATCCAGCCAAGGACATTGGCCCCGATTCATAACGAGGGTCGTAAATATGGGGTAAATAAAGTTCGTAAAGGAGGTCGTATTTTGGTAGTCACAAACGGACGTGCAATTCCCAAAGGGGTTCGTATATCCCAGAGACGTGCGTATGACCAGGTGTAGGAGCTGATTAATCTCGAAGTCTGCATCCAACAGCATCCAACTTTAACGTCACTTTACGGCACAGTGTTGCCATGTCCGCTTATTATAAGCGAATTTGCGCTTATTTTTCTGTAAAGTTGCTTGTAAATATTGGTAACAGTGGGGTGCGGTTTTTTGGGCTTGTTTCTAAAGTGTAGTTGGTTATTTGTGCTTGCTTCACAATTGTTCAATTGTTTTAACCGGTGGTTCTCAAATATTTTTATGTCATGGACCCCCAAGTTAATATGTAGGCTAATTTATCCCTATAAGCACCATCTGAAAATGTTTTGTGCCAGCTGGAGGCAGATTTGTGTTGTTATAATATTTAAAAAATCTTCCAAATATTCCACATTTCATTACAAGATTTTGCTAAATATAGCAGATCTACAAGCTCACAACGGTTTAATTAAAGTGCTTATAATGGCTTAAGTGCCAGTTGCTTCTTCTGGGCTTATTTTCATAGACCTGGTTGCTTATTTCTCTCACAAGATCTGGCAACACCGGTTACAGCTGTCGGCTGTATTGCCTTGACACTGACAGAGAACTTGAACATCATTCTGATCTGTCTGGAAGCGAGTCCCACTATTGCACGATGGATCAGCTGAACGTAATGTGTAATGTTTACAAGGTTTAACCCCGCCAGCAAATAATAGACTAATAACCTGGAAAGGATATAACATTGCTCACGTTTACCAGGTAAAAAGATGATGTTGAAATAAATCCAGGGCATACAAGTGGAACGCTGCTATCCGATTATGGACCAGAGCTTATTGATTACTTATTGATTAAATTAGTTAATTTTTGATTAATATATCACTGTCCTACGTCTGAATGGGGAATGGATCTTCTGGACACAGCTTTCATCACTATAGTTTCCTCATCAGATGGTAACATTTATTAGGCTGTTGTGTGTGGCGTTCATGTGATCAATATACAGTAGAGTAGCCTACAGTAGGCTATTAGCCTACCAATTAATACCGCGGCACGGACACTGGTGCGTCAGTCCCTCCGCAGTTTCATTAAGGCATGATAGCCTATTTTCATTATTACGTGACACTTTGGCTGAGATGGCCCGCTCACTGAGGACCTAATAATTCAGCTCTAAATGGAACTGATAGCCTAGAAAATAAATAAAAAGCGGTGGAATCTACATCATGTCTATATTATGCATAGGCTACAAGCAATACATCGTTTGACATTTACTTTAAATTTTTTATATATATGTGTTGACAAATGTCGGGCACATATACATTTTATTTGAGGTTTGCCACTGTTGTAATTGATTTTGGCATGAAGAATAAAGCATTCTAAAGACATACGCACATTTCAGCCCTGGTAAGACAGCCTCGGGGCTGACCTGAGAATGTGCGCACCTGACGCACAAAACACAGGCCAAAAAACTTTTATGAATCCGACTGCAGGTGTAGGATTTGTCCTAAATGCCGGTAGGTACAAAATATGGTCGTAAATCCCTTTATGAATCGGGGCCATTATACCCACGGACTGATACTTAGAGGGTTTCGAACAACTTGGGATGCCCAAAGACGAGGCAGAAAGGCTGGCAAAGTATTGTGCTGTCTCTGCTGCCATATATGGCGGAGCCACTGCTACTTGGAGTGCTGAGTGACATGCGAGTTGTATCATGAGGACATATATCCATGAGTTTGTGAATGTAACCTTAACTGCACGTAAAATACTGTACCTGTGTGTGGACATAAATAAATTGTTAAACTGTGTGTGTGTGTGTGTGTGTGTGTGCGTGTGTGTGTGTGTGTGTGTGTGTGTGTGTGTGTGTGTGTGTGTGTGTGTGTGTGTGTGTGTGTGTGTGTGTGTGTGTGTGTGTGTGTGTGTGTGTGCGCGCGTGCGTGTGCATGTGTGTGTGATGACTCCATCTGCTTTTCAGTTCCTTGAATGGAGCACATTGCCTGGCTGTCACTTTCACCACTCCCACTCTAACAGATTGCCTTGTTTGGGTCAAGGTGTGGCCTTGAAGCTGTAACAGGCAACGTGCACACATTTGTTCTCTCTGTCCCACACACACACACACACACACACACACACACACACACACACACACACACACACACACACACACACACACAACGCACCACCGAAAGCCTACAAGTGTGCTCCCATAACGTCACATAGACAGTGATGTAAAGTAACTAATTACATGTACTCAAGTACTGTACTTAAGTATAATCTTGAGGTATTTTTTACTTAACTGGAGTATTTCCAATTTTCAGTACTTTTACTTCTACTCCACTACATCTCAGAGGCAAATATTGTACTTTTACTCCACTGCAATTATCTGAAAACTTCCGTCACTAGTTACTTTGTAGATTTTGATAATTATTACAAAACCACTTCAGCCCTATACATTTTGGCCATTTGAAAATAGCCGGTCTACAAGCTCACAATGCGTCGCGATGTGACGCATTGTGAGCTTGTAGATCGGCTATTTTCAAAAGATTTTTAAGCATGTTATACGTTTGAAAACTACTTTTGTACATTTTGAATTCCGGACTTTTACTTGTAACAGACTATTTCTACATTGCAGTATTGATACCTATACTTGAGTAAAATAATGTAGCACTTTTTCCACCACTGCACATAGACATCCAAAAACGTGAAGTCGTACCCGATTGTGTACTTGCACGCAGAAACCCCCCCCCCCCCCCCCCAACACACACAGCGATCTCCTCTGCTAATGCTTTCAAATGAGCCTGTAGCATAATGATCTTCTTTACCCTGCTTAATGCCACTTCACCTCTTAAGGCCAGTAAACGCTCCACGTTGTTTTTGGCCCAAATAGGCCACGTGTGAAATCTCGTCTTGCAAGACTTCCGGAGATGCGCATCCGACATAAACACTACGGAGGGTTTCCTTCGATATAAACTTCAGATCTCACAAAAAAAAGGTATTAAAATAGGTAATCTAGCACACAGCCTGTACACTCTGGTTTTTAGCTGTGGTTGACTCGTTATGGAATTATGAATTTTGCTTATGTACCACTCGTCCTATAATATCATAACATCATAGAAAAGGTAAGAAAACCGTCGGGCGAAATTCCCCTTTAAACAAAATCCCCAAAACTGTTGGTTTTGCAAGACATATCGGACAGTCAACACCCAGGGCAGTCAACAACCAATTGCTGTTTCCATAATGATCATATTGTCACAGTCTCTCCGGGATATGGGATACAAACAGCAGATGAGAACATTAAAAAAAAAAAAAAAAAACTGAACATTGACGGTCGACACCAAGAACCTGAACTGTCTGAACTCTTCATCAGAGCTGAAGACAAGGCTTCAACAATCATATAATGTTCTATTTTCTCCATCCTCACACATACGGTACAGCCCACAGTGACCATCGATGTGACATTAACTATTTGACTGCCATGGACGCGTTAGTTAACACGTCGAATTCTGCAAAGGCTCACCCTGCCAACGACGAGTTTGGACGAGTTTTCGTTTTTTAATTGTCTTATAAAAGATCGCGCTGTTCTCTGTCACCCGAATGATCAGTTTCACTTTCCACTCACCCGGATCCGAAAATAAAGTCATCCGAAGAGTTCCGCCTCCGTCCACTTCCTGTTTATTGGTTTCCTGGAAACGGCTCTATCTTGAGTTGACTTTTGTCACCCTGTATTTTGCGAGACATCCTATTTTCAACATGGTCTAACAAAGGAAGGGACAGATCGGGTTAAATTTGCCTTTCTCTGCGCGACGAACAGTGTTCATCAACGATCTGACAATTGATAATAATGTTCTGTGGCCAGTTGGGGAGGTGGGAAAGACGTGCAGGAGGAAAGATTCAGAGTGCCTGCTACAAGGAAAGTTCAATCAGAAACACTCTCGTCTTAGTAGATAAAGAACCATTTATTGCCACAAATGGAATACAGTTAAGCTTGGCGTTAAAGCTCCGCTCTTGGGAGAATATTCACTGAATTTTGCAGCCTGCTAAGCATATATTCAGAGAATGCTTAAGCAAATCCCCATAGGGATACAATGTCAACAATAGCAGTACATTGACATATTAGTTAGAATTAGCAGATATACATGATACACAAGTATTTGAGCCTAAGCCAGACTCTAATCAAAAGGTGGAGGCTTTGCTCATGCGTGAGCTGTGATTGGATAATGAGTGTGTGACGTAATGACCACTGAGCTGTGAATGGGAAATAGAATGCTGATGTTCACATCAGCTGACTGACCGCTGGTTACAGCTTTGGCGTGCACGACTTCCGTGTCCTGCATGAACTAACGCTATGCTTCATTTACCTCGCGGGTGATTTTTTTTTCTCTGGTGGTCGGCCACAGATACTGTTGGTTTTTACACATGGTCCGACGATAGATCATTATGGATCTAAATGTTCTGTGACCAGTTGAAAAGGTTAAAAAACACGAAAACACTGGCAGTGGGTTAGTTTATTAATGTATTTACTCTGGCAGTGAATGTGTTAAGAACTTTAGATCTAAAAAAAAAAAAAAGAATAAAATACGCGATCTAGCACACGGCCTATAGAGCATCGCAGTTCCCGCCCCTTCCGGGTTCCAACGTTTGATTCTGTGATTATTTTTTTTTGAAAACGGCAAAACAAAGGGTATTTATTAAATATAGTATATCATATAATTAAATATAAAATAAAAAAAATCACAGAAAAAAACGTTTTGTGGTCATGATTCACCAGGACCCTGGATGGCTTGATTCTAGGCTTAAATTAATTGATATAAATATTTTTGGAAATGTCAATGGGAAAAATGCATTGAGTTTTTCCTTCCGGCACCAGGAAAAACCAGGAAGTGGGCGGGAACTGCGATGCTCTATACGCGAGGGTTTTTAGCTGCGGTTGATTCGTTATGGAATTATGATTTTTTTCTACTGTACCACTGGTCCTAGGATATCATAACATCATAGAAAAGGTAAGAAAACCGTCGGGACACATTCCCCTTTAAGTTGAGTTCAACTCAGCTCTTCCGGTCTGAACAAAGCTTAAGGGGTTGACCACAGAAAGCGTTTTATTTCTTCTTCTTGTATTTACTTTTTAGCAACAGAGCGCTTTGGATATCATGTCCAGAGTGCTACACATGTACTTTCACTTCTACTCCACTGCATCTCAGAGGCAAATATTGTACTTTTACTCCACTACAATTATTTGAAAACTTTAGTTAGTTAGTACAAAAAAACATACATTAACCACTTACATGACTACCTCCTCCTCCATCGCTCATATCTGGAAGCACATCTTCATTTTGGCTCCGGTCATTCTCTGGATATACTGTAGCTTCATTTAAATGCTGTTTGGCAAGATTGTGGCTCTTGTCACTTGGTATTAGAGAGATGGCTTATTCTGTGTGTGTGTGTGTGTGTGTGTGTGTGTGTGTGTGTGTGTGTGTGTGTGTGTGTGTGTGTGTGTGCGTGCGTGCGTGCGTGCGTGCGTGCGTGCGTGCGTGCGTGCGTGTGTGTGGATCTACATGTGTCAATAGAAGAGCAGGGAGACTAAAGTGCCTGACCACCTACGCGGAGGTTGTGGGTTCGAATCCACCGTAGTGCATCTGGCGTCTATACGAACACAATTGGCCCGTGTTCGGGGGAGGGAAGCATGTAATGCTATGGGCTGGGAGGCGGCACCTGTCAGCAGGGAGTTCTGGGCGAGAGGAGTTGGACGAAGGCTCTACGTCCTCTTGATGGGGCGCCAAATAATTGGCTTCCCAAAAGTAAAATAACCAAATGGGCTAATTAATTACAGTGAATTTAACTGAGTGCCAGTTAGGCTACACAAAAGGTCAGCTTTCCCCCAATGTCTGCAGAATTATGATATAAAGTCCTAATTTATGGGAGATAAAAAAAATAGGTTGCACAGGTTTTTCTATTTGTTTTATTTGTATATATTAGTGTCGAGGGAACCCTGGGCCAACTAGACCCAAAAAGGTTTGCTAGCTCCTCTCCGGTTACCGGATTTTTAACCTTACTCCAACTTATCGCTTTATCTAGAATGGATAAACTCTGTCTCTTGAGTTCAACCTAGAGTTCAAACTAGACTGCATTGCTCAGAACTCAGGCACAAATCTAAAATTAGATTTAAAAACACTCAGTGATCGGAAACCAATACTATTGCCTAGGCGTCTTTCACCAGCAACTACGGGACACAACTGCTGCTGTATCTGCGTGTGCTTCAACATCAACTGTAACGGACCTAATTTCACTCTTGGCTCTGTGTTACAGTATCACCAAGCGGCTAGTGCCAAGTGATCTCTCGTGAGCAGCGCTCTGTATCCTGCTTGTATAGGAAATAAATGAGAGCCACTCGTTGAGAAATGGCACCAACCACCTTACTCAGTAATAAACAACAGATAGATATCTCCACTGGGGAAATATCGTGAGAATGAAACCTAAGGCCGTGGACAGGGCCTGTCCCAACCTGCATCAGTTAGAGAGGAACTCTCAAACACAGGTTGGCTCCTATCTTAACGTAGTAATTAGTGTTACCAATCTTACCACAGAAATACAGGAAAAGGACAAAAACCCGGATATCTTTCTCGGCTAATGAGGCAGTCGTCACACAAAAATGAAGTTCAATAAAAAGGATTTATTAAGAAGAGAGTTACAAATATAGGGAGTAAAGTATTGGTGAGAGAAAAGGCCACCGAGGTGGCTGTTAGCTGTATATGAAAACAGATGTCTCTAAATGCAAAAGTCTAGGAAGAGTCTCGCCCAACCCAGGGCGGCAGGGTTATAGAAAGAGCAGTCCGTCGCGTCATATTACAAGACATGTAGTTGCACCTCCCACCCACCAAAGTCAACTCCCATCCCTCAGAGCACGTACACATGTTCCCACAGTGACGCATCATAGCTGCAGCCGGTGCGTGACCTTGAGCGTCTAGTATCTTATTAGCTTTTACCTAGACAGTGCATGAGAAACGTTTCTAGCAGAAAACACATTTATAGCTGAGTCATATTGTGCTAGCATTTCTCTGAAGGGCTAATAACTGGGCCCTTGTCTCCTTTGAGCGGGATGGTGTCGACCCTGTGGGTCTCTGTAGTATCCTAGATCAGGACTCGGTGCGTATGGGTGGGGGTGCGGCATCGCACCCCACTGGACTGGCTTTTTCCCCTGTAGAAGGAAGATGGCCCAGCAGCACGGGGCTTCTTCTTCTCCCTTGTCTTCTTGTTGTGAGATGAGGAGGAAGTGGAAGGTTTAGGGGCCACTTTGCGATCGAGGCGCTCGCTCTCAACAATTAGGTTTCTATTTTCCCATATTCATCATATTCCATTCTCACTGATCATTATTTATTTATTTATTGCTCTCCTTCTGCATATACAATGTCTTATACTTCACGCCCACCTACAGTTTATATAGATATAGTGATATTATATAGACCCCCTCATGCTCACTGATTGATTACAACTGAATGGATGAATATAGCTTTAAAACAGAACGTGTCAACATGTCTTAATCCAGCTGAACAGGAAAAGAGTTCTACTGTCTCTGTCTCTCTCTCTCTCTCTCTCTCTCTCTCTCTCTCTCTCTCTCTCTGTGTCTGTGCATATAATGATGCAATGAGAATTATACTCAAAAGGCCTAGATGGTGCAGTGCAAGTGAAATGTTTGTGGCTGCAAGAGTCAATACTCTCCAAGCTATTCTTAGGAATCTAATGCACAGATTGATGTGCCGTTTGGATGAGTCTGAGAATAGCATCATTGTCAACATAAATGACCCTGTGAAGAGTTGCACCAGATACTCCTCTAGTCTTAGGAGAAATTGGCCCAATTTATTGTGTAAAGGACAGTTTTTTTTAAATTCATGTTCATTGTTGTTGTTGTATATATTTGTATGTATCTATGGACCTTGAGTCTGCAATAAAGACATTCATTCATTCATTCATAGCAGAGACAGCACAATACTTTGCCAGCCTTTTTGGGCCTTCTAAGTTGTTGAAGCCCTCTAACAACTACACACACACACACGATTAGTCCTTTTAGTTTAGTTTCCTTTCATCCTTTCTCTCTAGATTCAGAGATTAAAGAATGGTATTGTAACTCTGAGTCAGAGTTGGAGTCCAATATGGATTTCACAGCTTTGTGAAAGCAATGTGTTTCAGCCCAGGTCCCAATGCAAACACAGTGGCCCTCATTTATCAACGCAGCGTATAAACCGGCTTATATTTTTCCATATATTCGGCCGTACACCAACGTCCAAGTCACATTTATCAACGAATCCTACACAGCTGATCCGAGCCTACATTTGGTCCCAGGCTTGATAAATGTCACGGCTGAAACCTAGCGTCATTTAAATAACACGCCCTTAAATATTCTCAAAACGCCCCGATTTTACGACATGAAGAAGGACCAGAATACGACCTAAGACATCAAAAGCCAATGAGAAAGAGTTTCCCCCGCCTGCCTCGCCACACACGCACACGCACACGCCCCCTCTCTCTCTCTCTCTCTCTCTCTCTCTCTCTCACACACACACACACACACACACACACACACACACACGCCCGCCCAGCTGTGTTTTTCATGTATTGTAATACGTACCGTAGCGGTACAATCTTTGTCACGTAGGCTTGTAGTCTACATGAATGACATATTATGATACCAATCACATCGCCATGAATGGAATACGTTTGTATATTAATTTATGTAACCCATACCGAGCAGTGCACAAGCAGTCATGTAGATATTCCCCGTGAGACTCGGACGGGCGACAGTGGTTTCGGTCCGCCACGTTAATAAGAGATTGGAGCGTCGGGTTTATATCCTTAACCCAGCCAGGTTGTAGCCTTCAAAACTCTCTATGACATAACTCCATAACATAGGACAAGCTACTGTAAGTTTGTACACCTCACTGTCCATGAAAAGATCGTCGGCAGTCCCGACCGCGGGACTCCCGAGTCCCGACGCAAAGGCGCTTGTATATGCGACCCGTTTTTGAGCTTGCAGATCTGCTATTTTAAAATAGCCAATGCAACTGAATGACTGTTAAAGCAGTTTGTTTAAATTACTTTATAAAATGTTATATTTTCACAGGGATTATTTATTAGTGTGTATATATACATTTAGGAGTGGATTATGTGTCCAGATGCCTGTCAGACATCAGACAATGCTGCTCCGCAGGTCTAGAATGGAATAAACGGGCGCAGCCAACGTCAACAACTGGTCTCGACCAGACGTAAGATCTCAGCGTATGGTAGGATGAAGCCCACGTCAGGATATATTGATAAATGCCGAAAGGTGCGGTGATCTCGCCCTACGCCCATTATTTGGGCTGCACCGCGTTGATAAATGAGGGCCATTAAGTGCTCATTTGGGTCTCAGCCTAAAAAAGGCAAAAACAATTGCATAGATTTTTTCTTCTTTTTTTTTTTTGCGTCTACTGTAGATTGTCATGGTTAGTTTAACCCTAAATGCCCTAAATGCAGCCCTAACAGAGTTGCCAAGCAAATAGCATCTCAGTGCTCCAGTGCTATTTGCACTTATTTTAAATGGTAATATCATCTATACATTTGGCTCCAGCTCAGCCCTATTCTATGCAAATGATTGATGATATTGAAAAGAAAGTCCAATTCACAAATATTCACACACAGCTAGAATGAAAAGGATTAGTGCCACACTGCATCAACCCCAGCTGTCTAACAGACAGTGGTGGGAAAAGTACTCATATTTCTTACTTAAGTTAAAGTATCAATACTGCAATATAGAAATACTCTGTTAGAAGTAAAAGTCCGGAATTCAAAATGTACCTGGGTAAAAGTACAAAAGTATTGGCATCATAATGTACTTAAAGTACCAAAAGTAAAAGTACTCATTAGGAGGAATGTTCCATTTCAAGTTTTCAAATGTATAAAAATCATTTGAAAATAGCAGATCCACAAGCTCACAATGCGTCGCATCGCAACGCATTGTGAGCTTGTAGATCGGCTATTTTCAAATGGCCAAAATGTATATAGGGCTGAAGTGGTTAATGTATGTTTTGTAATAATAATCACAATCTGCAAAGTAACTAGTAACTAAAGTTTTCAAATAATTGTAGTGGAGTAAAAGTATAATATTTACCTCAAACTTCATGCTGTATATTACCCACTTATACCCAGGTTCATCCTGCCCCCGATATGACACATCTTTTTGTCTCCTCATCTCTCCAGTTCCAGCCAACATCTACAAAGTGTCAGAAGACATCAATGTGAACGAGGGCAGTAACGTGACACTCAGCTGTCTGGCCAGTGGTAGACCAGATCCTGCCATCACCTGGAGACTACTCAACCCCTCAGGTAAGGGAAAAGGGTTACTTTCCCAAGGTCATGGGTCGCCTATGGGGTCACCGTTTGGCTCCCAGAGAAGCAGAGAAGCAGCGGGTCACGTGATAGCAAAAAAAAACAAAAAACAGCCTGTTCACTTCCTTGTTATTCGATGTGGAAGAAGCTTTTTCTCTGTTTCTGTTGCTTTTTGGCGAAAACAGCCTTCAACTGCCCACAACTATGGAACGGATGATCGCCGCGGCTCGCTTTTTCCCTCCCGATTCTACGAGACTACGAGAAATATTCTATTATTTTTCAAAGGTTACTGAAAACACTCGAAAATCGCTGGCAGTGGCGTAGCAAATTATGTTTTATTCCTGGCAGTCAAAGAGTTAACAAAAAATAGCATTTACTAAATAAATGTTTTGCATCGTGGTGAAGTGATGCCAATGAATAATGCATGAGCCATATTATGCAAATGACATCATCCAGTTGCCAGCTGAAGTTGCTGGTTTGTGATTCAGAGCATCCCCCCTGTTGTGTTAGGTAATTATATAGTTGAGGGATGAGTTCTGCTACGACGAGGTATAGTACTGTAGCTTTATTAACAGGTAGGAATCTCCAGGGAATGTTTGCCACACCGGCTCTCATAGGAATGTCATTCATTCAATAGCACGTTACATCCGTACACGCCACTTCCAGTGTCCCGGGCGATACCAACTCAAGGGGTGTCTAGGCTAAACCATTAACAGTGTATCTAATAGATTACACCACATCTCCCCTTTTAAGTAAACAATAACTCTTTTCAATAGTTTCTCCTAAATCACATAATACTTCCTGTTAGCACAAAATACTTTAACAATGCCTACTGTACATAAGCATAATATGAACACCATATGAACATTCACACCGTGGCTTCAATAAGTAAGCAAATAACCAAAGAACATAAACAGGTGCATCAAATACAATCACAAAATACAGTTTGTTGACTATAATCCTTCTTTCTTTTCTTTTTTTCACAAGTCCAGTCTTTGGGGTTTCACTATTGCTCTCCCAGACCTTGTTCTGGGTATACTGGACTGTGGGCTGGCCCTGGGTGTTGGGACCTTTGGGGCTGACACAGGAGTGGGCACAGCTGCGTGCGCTGGAGAATTCTCCAGTGTAGTGCTGCTGTTTTCGGGCCCACCCATTGGAATCAGGTGGTGGTGGTTTCGCCGTACAGTTCCATGAGGCACATCGACCATGTAGGATCGTGGTGTCGTGTGTGCGCCAACCACAGTCCCTGTGACCTTTGCGTCAGTCACCCACACCTCTTGTCCAGGCGTAAGATTGCTGAGAACATGCGCCCGGTGGCGCTTGTCGAAGCGTTTCTGTTCCTCCAGTCTCATCTCCTTTTCCTTCGAGCTGAAGCCCGCGCTGTGAGGGTGAGACGGGTTCAGCAGTGCTGGGAGGGTAGGGACAGTAGTCCTGAGTCTGCGACCCATCAGCAGTTCCGCCGGGCTGAAGCCGTTCTGGAGTGGAGTTGACCGCTATGCCAGCAAGGCACGGTAGGGATCCTCCGCTTTTGTGAGGAGGTTTTTAACAGTCTGAACTGCGCGCTCAGCCTCGCCGTTGCTTTGTGGGAACCTGGGACTGCTGGTGACATGTTTGAATCCATAGTCCGCAGCGAAGGTCGCGAAGCTACCTGCAGCAAACTGCGGGCCGTTGTCCGTCACCAAAATCTCAGCGACCCCGTGACGGGCAAACATAGACTTGAGATGGTCAGTGATATCAGCAGACTTTGTGAGGGAAAGGTTTGCTACTTCAACATATCGGGAATAGTAATCGACCACCAGCAGGTACATTTTCCCTTTTAAAGTGAACAAGTCTGCCCCTAGCCTCTGCCAGGGTCTCTCTGGAAGTTCAGTGGGGATGAGTGGTTCGGTGTGGTTTGTGCGCTCCTTAATGCACGGTCTACAGTTCCGGACAAGCTCATTAAGTTGCTGGCTTAGGCCAGGCCACCACACGCTTTGTCTAGCGCGCTCCCGGCACTTCACCACTCCCTGGTGCCCCTCATGTAGCCTAGCTAGGATGTCGTTTCTCATGGCTGACGGAATGACTAGTCTCGTCCCTTTTAACAGGAGACCATCGTGGACAGTGAGAAAGGCACGTTCTGCCCAATACAGCTTCAGCAGACCATTACAGGAACTGTTCTCTTTCCAGCCATCTTGACACATATTCATGACAGCAGAGCACACACTGTCGGCCCTGAGATTCTCTCCCAGAGTGTCCATGTAGGTGGCGCTTACTGGAAGATTGTCCATGATGCTGTCTACATAGATATTTGTGCTCTCCATGAGCTCATTGTCCGCACGCGTCGCTTCGGCGTGCAACGGCGCACGCGACAGAGTGTCGGCTGTCCACAGGTTCTTTCCTGCAACGTGAGACATTGTGTATGAGTACCCCATGAGCCTCATCCTGAAGCGCTGTATGCGTGGGGGTAGGGTGTCCAAGGCTTGGGCCCCCAGGAGACTCAGCAGTGGCTTGTGATCGGTCTCTAATTCAAAGTGCTGTCCTATGAGAAAGTCTCTGAAACGTTCACATGCCCATGTGAGTGCAAGGGCCTCCTTTTCAACCTGTGCGTACCTCTGTTCGACAGTCGTGAGAGAACGCGACGCATAGGCTACAGGCCTCCATACATCACTCCATTTCTGCAGAAGCACTGCTCCCAACCCAAAGGAAGACGCATCCGCCGACACTTTGGTCTCCTTGTTCGGGTCGTACAGCGCCAGCACAGGTGTGGATGAGAGCTCCTGTTTCAATCTATTAAAAGCTCTGACCTGGTCAGCCCCCCAGAACCAGCAATTTTTCTTAGAAAGCAGGTCCCTGAGAGCTTTGTCCTTCTCTGCTAGCTGCGGCACAAACTTTCCTAGCTGGTTCACCATGCCTAGCTCACTGACATTTGTTGGCTCAGCCATGTCTCTGACCGCTGACGTTTTGGCTTGGTCTGACCTCACACCCTTGTCCGAGATAATGTGGCCAAGGAACTTCACTTCCCGTTTGGAGATGTCACATTTCTCAACATTGAGTGTCATACCAGCGCTCACCATCTTTTGCAAAACAGCATGAAGCCGAGAGTCATGTTCTTCTTGTGTGGACCCCCATATCAGCAGGTCATCCATATGACACACAACTCCTTCTAGGCCTTCGGTGACCTGTGTGACCATCTTGTTCTGGAAATGTTCAGGTGCAGAGGCTATTCCGAACGGTAGACGGTTGAAGTAGAACCTCCCGAAAGGCGTAATAAAGGTAGTCAGCTTTGCTGTCTCCTCAGCCAACGGAATTTGCCAGAACCCCATGTTGGCGTCGAGCTTGCTAAAGATTTCGGCGCCAGCTAGTGAGCCCAGGGTCTGCTCAACCGATGGGAGAATGTACTTTTCTCTGCGCACTGACTCATTTAGCTTGGTAAGGTCAACACATATACGTGGATCAGCATTCTTTTTAGGCACCACCACCATGCCTGAGCACCAATCTGTGGGCTCTTCCACTCTGCTGATGACCCCTAACTTCTCCATGCGCTCTAGCTCTTTTTTGACTTTGGGCATTAAAGGAAGAGGTATCCGTCGTGGAGTCTTAAGCGAATATGGCACTGCATCCGGCTGTAGCTTAATGGTGTAAGGCTGCTCTATCATGCCTAGACCGCTGCACAGCTTTGGATAGCTGTCTCTCAGGTTTTGCATGTTAATGCTGTCCAGGCGAGCTACTAAGCCCAACTTTACACTGGCTTATTACAAATTAACAAATTAACAGTCCATGGGTATTTTCCTGCTGTCACTGACCCTAGAAATAGGCTATCATCCTCAGAGTCTTCCTCAACCTCGTTGACTGTTTTTGATGACAGGCACACACGTTGGTAGTGTCCTTTCTTTCCACAGTCACGACATGTGACCTCATTTGCAGGGCACTGGCTTGGAGGGTGTGATGGGCTTTTTCCACATTTGCGGCACTGTTTAAATTTGTCATATTTATCTGCATTTAAATGACTGCCCCACTCTTTCTGGGCATTTGGCTTTTTCTGATACTGCTGCTTGCCCTTGAACGCAACTCTATCCACAGAGTGTGCTTCTTTAGCACATGTATCACCACGAAGACTTATTTGCTGCCGCTTTATCTCTTCACTCTGCCTTGCCATGCTGATTGCTTTGTCTAACGTGAGGTCTTTGTCAAGCTGCATACGTTCAGACAGTTTTAAGTCAGCTAGTCCTACCACTAGTATGTCTCTAACAAGTAAGAGCGAACGCTGGAAGCGAACGCAGCTCGAAAATATTGTGTATTTACGGACTTGTAATCCGTGTTATTTCACCGTGATGGGGAGAGAATATTGACATTGTGTGTGTGTGTGTGTGTGTGTGTGTGTGTGTGTGTGTGTGTGTGTGTGTGTGTGTGTGTGTGTGTGTGTGTGTGTGTGTGTTTGTGTTGTGCATTGTAATCAGAGCATTGTCTAAATTCCTGCACTCTGGCTGCTTACAGGCAGTGCACGCATGTGAGTCACATGGGGGCGCGAGCCAATGAGAGCATGAACACAGACACACAGACACAATGACACACAGACACACACACAAACCGAGCACGGTTACATAGTAAGCTCCACTTCCTTCCGCGTTCGCAATCAATTCGTTGTGCAGAGCACCATAATCATAATGTTCTGACAATGTGTACAAAGAAGTCACAAAATAATCCACAATTTCACTTTCCTCTTGTTTTCTCATGTTAAAGCGTGCTCTCTCGTATATCACGTTCTTTGAAACAATGAAAAACGCATGGAATGCATTCTTTACCGTGTCATACTGCTGCTGACGTGCGTAAGACAGGTTCAGTCCTTTCAAGACGTCATCCGCTTCGTCGCCCATACAGTGTGTATGGGCGTGTTTACTTGATTTTGCGTAGATGAGTGAAGATTGCTGGCTTGCCGAAACCGTTCGAACCTCCTAATCCATCTCTCCCAGTCCTGGGGTTTGCTGAAGTCAAACTGCTCCGGGGGCTGAATGCTGAATGTCGGTACAAAGGTACAGTATATGGGCCTGCTGCTCTCTCTCTCTCTCTCTCGCTCTCTCTCTCTCTCTCTCTCTCTCTCTCTCTCTCTCTCTCTCTCTCTCTCTCTCTCTCTCTCTCTCTCTCTCTCTCTCTCTCTCTCTCTCTCACACACACACACACACACACACACACACGCACACGCACACGCACACGCACACGCACACACATGCATGTGCACCCACACGCGTGCACACACACATTCAAAGAAGAAACAGCTGAGCAGGACAGAATAGCTTGCTGAATGAGGATAATGAGTGCAGAGAGAGAGACAGAGCTCATTGGAAGCTAGAGCAGTTAATGTGCCACTCCCCCAAAATCATGTTTAGTTTGGTTCATGTCTTTTTGAAGTTTACCTGTGAACATCCAGCTAGTTTCTTGAGCTCGATCTGCATATGTGCATTATGATGTTCTACAACTAAATCTGGCCTTCAGACTATCACTCACTGAATCCAGGTTTGACGCACGACAAGCAACTCTGACAAGGTGTGATGTCACATGCTGAGTTAGGATAGTTAGAGGATTATTAAAGAGTTATTGGAATATATCCATCTACAGTAGGGTAGTTAGAGGGTTATTAGAACCAGTGTTGTGCAGTAACGAATTAAAAATAATATATTACTGTAATATTATTACTTTTCCCAGTAACGAGTAAAGTAAGGTATTATTCTGCCAGAACAGTAATATAATACCATATTACTCGGTCAAAAAAGGCCTCGCTACTCGTTACTGATGACGAGCGTCTTTTTTTTTGTTCATTCATTCATTTAATATGTACTCTCTCTCCGTCTCTCGTAGAGGCAAGTTCTCGCATCATGCAAAAATAGAGCAGATCTACAAGCTATCAACCTACGTCAACAGAGATGCTTTTTAGCTTGCAGATCAGTTCTTTTTTAGCACGCAGCCTGCGCACAGTTATGACGTAGTGCATGACCCGTATGCGACTGCTGCGTCGTGTATTTCTCCGACGTTTTATAACTTCAAAAAGCTCTCAAACTTCTATTTTGAGGCACGGAATTTACTTAAAAGATATTGTTCGGATAGAATGTAGTTGTTTAACTTCATATATGTGGTCAATTAATCATGACAGAGCCCATTTAAAAATAAAATTTCAGAGAACCGGTAGGGGCGGACAGTGACACGCATTGTATCCGAATAAAGTAACCTCTTTTCGGCATGGCCCTTTCAGAAGTCCCCCTGCGTCACTTGTCTGGTGGTCGGGGAAACGAACTGCTGATGAGGAGAGGAAACGGTGTTCCTCTCCTCTCCTCTATATCATTGGTTCTCAAAGTGGGATCCGGGGACCCCCAGGGGTCCTTGAGGGAGTTCCAGGGGGTCCCCAGCTAAATGATAGATTAGGCACCAAATGGACCCTTATGGGTCTCTAACTCTGAGAGTGTACAAATGGAACCAAATGGACCCTAACAACGGGTCCATTTGGTTCCATTTGTACACTCTCAGAGTTAAATTGACATAGATTTTACAATCTAAATTGCGGTCCAAGTGATAGATGCCATTAAATGGGGGTCTGTAGCCCTAATGCATGTCAAACTGGAGGTCCTTGAAATTAAAATGGTTGAGAATCACTGCTAGAGCCGTAACAAATCTTCTCTTATGGGGGTCCCTGGCATATCTTTTGAAATGGGGGTCCGGGGGCTAATAAGTGTCAATTTGGGGGTCCTTGACATGAAAAAGTTTGAGAACCACTGCTCTATATCTCCTCTCCTCTCTCCTCCCCCCTTGCACTTTGGCTAATTAATATTGACTGGTGTAAGATATGTTGAAAAGGTTAAGAAATGTTCAGGCAGTCAGCCAGTGTGTGCAGTTCAGATTGATGTTGTTCCTGTAAGGATAATTATTGTTCCAATTCCAAATATGGAATTTGCAGCAGCAAAATACTTAAAAGGATAAAGACTGTTGACTGTTTTCTATTGTTCCATTAAATTGGATTCAGTTCTAAAAGGCTGAAAACTGTACACGTCTTTTCTTTTGCGAGGGGGCGCGGGGAAAGTAATATAAAGTAATATGTAATATATTACCCTTGATTCCAAGTAATAAGTAATATAATATTATTACTTTTCAAAGGAGTAATAAGTAATAAGTAACATATTACTCTCCTAAGTAATATAAACCAACACTGATTAGAACTAGACCATACCCGTCGGGGGATATGAGCACCCAAAGTGAGTCATGGTCCGCTCGTTTCACGGATGGTCCGCTTGTTTCACGGATGGTCCGCTTGTTTCACGTATGTGGCAACACAGACGCTTGTTTCACGCACATGATTTGGCAACCCGGGAGCCAGCGAACACAAAAAAACGTGAATAAACAGCTGACATTTGGGGAAAGCGAAAAATGGGCTTCGGTGTTCCGTGCACATGGTAATGGTCAGTGGCTGTGTGCAAATGCAGATCAATTGCTCCAGCCACTGAGGGCATAAGAGATGTTGTGGACGCGTGCACAGACAGACGCACACAGAGCCACAGAGCTTTGTAGAACAAGTAAGACCCTCGAACGCGGGAAGCGAACGTAGCTCGAAAATAACAACAAGTAAGACGCGCGAACGCGGGAAGCGAACGCAAAAATATAAAAAAAAGAATGAAAAATAAATATTTAAAAAAAGTAACCAATAAAAAATAAAAATAAATATATATAAAAAATCTGCGTTAATTAAAAGGAGCATCTTAGAAAAATACAAATTCACCAAAAAAAAACTTTGAATGTTTTTGAACAATTCAACAAAGTGTTTGAAGTGCCTGTTTCACCCACTTCCGGGGGGCGGAGCCAAAATCCGAGCCCAATGTATTTGTTAGTAGACCCCCACTTAGGGGGGGTAGAAAAAGTTTCGTAGCGATTCGGGCACTTTTCATTTAACATGGGGTTTCAATGGGGAGTTTTTAGGAGCCTTCTCAGGGGCGTGGCTTCCGGGGGAAGGGGCGGGCTTAAACACAACCTTGACAGGTGTGTTCAGTTTTCAAAGACCTTTCATTTGATGTATGGTACGTCTAAATTGGACATTTACTTATCTCAGAGGAGCTGCACAAAGGCAGTGCACACAGAGGCACACACAGAGACGCAGAGACACAATCCGAGCACGGTTTCATAGTAAGCTCCACTTGCGCAAGGCGCGCCTCCTTCCGCTGCGTTCGCAATAAGAAGAATAGAAAGGAATGAGCAATTCAAACTAAGGCGTTTTCAACTTGCCATCCGGCCTGAAATATGCACAAATGACATGGAATTCTTATATATCCCAATAGCTGAACTCGTCTAGATGCTTTTAGATAAGTTATTTTTTACTGTAGCTGCTATATTTCTCTCAGAGGAGTGTAATTAGTCACCCAGGGGCAGGCGGATTTCAGCCACACTGTAGTGCCACACTGTAACTCTGAGATCTGTCAGCAGCCAATGAGAGCGTGAGTCACATGGGGGTGCGGCTGCACACAGGCAGTGCACACAATACTGCACACAGACAGACAGACACACACACACAACCCGAGCACGGTTTCATAGTAATCTCCACTTGCGCAGATCCGCTGCGTTCGCAATTATTGGATGATATATCCTTCTACATCAGTATAGTTAGAGAGTTATTGGACAAAGCAAGAGGACAGAGAAGAACAGGACATTAATAACTCAAAAACAAATATTGTTCTCTTACTTCCCTCCATTTGCTGTGTCCTTAATATCTCCTCTCACCTTTCCTTTGTACTGATTCAATGTCTCTGTGTCTTCCTCTCTCTCTCTGTTCTCACCTCCCCCTCTCTGGTTGGATGTCTCCCTCTATGTGCAGCAGAGCCGTTGGATGGAGAGGAGTACCTGGACATCACAGGTATCATGAGGAACCAGGCGGGACGGTACGAGTGCAAGGCCAGCAACGATGTGGCCACGCCCGACGTCAAATATGTCAACGTGGTCGTTAACTGTAAGACATGATGGATGGAGGGAGGGAGGGAGGGATGGATGGATGGATGGATGGATGTAACGATACAATGGATGGATAGCAGAAAACGTATTTCATCTTTTTGTTTTTCCATAGTTATTTAGCTAATTCTGAGAAATTGTAAAATAAATTGCCTATAATTGTTTATAATAATGTCTATGGGTTTTATGAACATTAATTTATTGAACCAATAAAAACTTGAAAAAGTGCTCCTCGGAGCACAAGTCTCCACCAGGTCAGGTAGGTTATTATGGCCTCCTGGTGGCACTATAATAGGCACATGTGAAAAGGGTGCCATTTCTTCCTAGGCCTTGCACGGCAATCGGACACTGCATTCATGATTTGAGGCATTTTGTTAAAGGAGCTACACCATGAATTTAAAAAAAATATTTGATATTTAATATCAAACCTTTTTCAAAAGGTTTGAGCCTAAATCATCACTCAGATATACTCATCCCAAGTCAATCGTCTCTGGCTTATACAGCACTTTCAGCTGCAATACCAAAACGTCCTCTTGTGCAGGGGGGGGCTACTGAGCAATTCTGTCTGTTAATTAAAACAAATATTTTAAAAAATTTTTAAAAAAATGGAAAAATTCTGCATAAAAAGAAGCATCTAAGAAAAATACAAAATCGAAAAAAAACCACTTTGAACATTTTTGAACAATTCCACCAAGTGTTTGAGGTGCCTGTTTCACCCACTTCCGGGGGGCGGAGCCAAAATCCGAGCCCGAAGTATTTGTTCGTAGACCCCCACTTAGGGGGGGTAGAAAAAGTTTCGGAGCGATTCGGGCACTTTTCATTTAACATTGGGTTTGCCATCATTAATGTTTGTGACATCATAAACATTTCCATTCTGAGATCGCCTGTTCAGACACGCCCATTCTGGAAATCCATGAAATGAGAAGGAATGACTGAATTTAAAAAAAAACATTTTTTGGGGTACAAGAGACACTGGGGACCCCAAAAAATACAAAAAAACAAGAAAAAAGTGATTTTCATGGTGTAGACCCTTTTAAACGGACCTATCCTGCAAACTTTGGAAGCCAATGTGGTTTGCTAAATTAGACCTGCTGGTGGCGCTATAGCAGGCCATTGTGAAAAGGGTGGCATTTCTTCCTCGGCCTAGTGGGAATGTGCATGCAATATTTCACGGAAATCGCACACTGTGTTCATGATTTGAGGCATTTTGTTCAAAACGGACCTATCCTGCAAACTTTGGAAGCCAATCTGAGCCAATCAGGATGGAATATGGAAAATCGGACAGATCCGTGTTGATCACATGACTATAGAGATACTGTGTACCGATTAGCGTGTTTGGACAAAATATGTAGGAGGAATATCAAAAAATGTGTTTTGCAAAAGTCGGCCTCATGGTGGCGCTATGACAGGCTGATCTGAAAAAATTGGGGCAGATGTTCTGCTGTGGCATACAGGGAGTGTGTGTGCGCAGTTTCACAGCGAGCGGGCCAACGGTGGCGGAGATTAGCTGGTCGCAGACAGAAGGACGGACGGACACGCGGACACACGGACGGACGGACAGGGGGCAAAACATACTCTCTCGCCATGCCTTTCGGCCTGGCGGAGACAACAATCATGAAGAGCGTGTGACTACATAATAACTACATTGTACTGTCACAAAACGTTTCTACAAAACCGTACCTGGGATATAAATGTGTGTGAATTGTATCCAGTGAATACAGTTCATAAGGAGCGTCACATCTCCACTAGACAGGAGTCCATTGGGACGTCTCTCCTCTAGTCTCCACCAAGCTCCTGGCCTTCTTGTTAAATCAATCTTTTGTCACATCCATTTAAATGTGATGACTTCACCAGCGTAGTGTTATCACACTACACTGGTGTGCGTATGAATAATCCATTGAATCACTCCCTACGCTATTATTACAGTGTTAATCACACATTAGCATGAACAATGTTCTTCTTCTGAAAAGAACAAAGGAGAAACAGACTGCATGACCTCTCATATAGTGTATGATATACTGTATATAGATTGTCATCTATACTGTATGTATACAGTATATAGATTATCATCATCGTTGCCTGAGCTTATCCAACTGAGGCCAGGCTTAGCCGATAATACCATTATTAGGCTATGTTTATCAAAGCCATAGCCTCTAATTATTGACAATGACAACAATATTAGTGTCCGACCGATATATCGGTCACCGATATACCCGATATGGCCTTATTTGGTTATATCGGATCATATCGTATCGGTGAAATTTCTCACCGATATGAAAAAAAATTAAAGGGAAAAAAAAGTTTGCTCAAAAAGCACGTTGCTGGTGTAATGATATATTTTGTCCAGCAGAGCGCGCTGGGCTTGTAGATCTGCTACTTTCAGTAGGCCTACCATACTCTACTACTCTATACAACAGCAAACTAAACAAAAACATTGTCGACCAAAGCAGCTTCAACCAGCGGATACTTTTCCCAGATGCGACGGTAAATTTGTTCAATCTGATGACTGGTTCAGCCCAAAACATGCCAGTATAAATAATTGTGGATTGTCCTATAATAATAATAACGATAGGCTGAGGTGAGGCTATACTCACTTCTATTTTAGCGTCGTCATTTTGGCTTAGTTTGTTACGCCTCAAACAAAAACAACACCACCACAGCTGTGTTAATTAATTAATTGTCTACAGCGTATTAAGTAAAAGTATCAATACTGTAATATAGAAATAATCTGTTACAAGTAAAAGTCCGGAATTTAAAAAAAATCAGTAAAAGTAAAAGAACAAAGGTTTTGGTATCAAAATGTACTTAAAGCAGAGTCCTGCACGGGTCCAATGTTGAGAACCCGCGCTGCCCGTCAATAATCAGATCTGCAGAGTAGACCCACCCGTCACCCGTGGCCGTGATTATTTCAAAATACGAACCAGAACCGCCCGTCAAATAATGGACCTGTTGTCCGCCCGTTTATCCGTGATTACATGCAGAGTAAAATGGAAATAGCCTACAGACAGTCACTCAATTAAGGTGTGTTGAAATGTGTTGAAAAGGATAGCATAGCAGCCTTCAACAATAGAGCTACATTCAGTGGTCAGGTTCGTTCAGAAATCAAGTAAAGACGGAGGAGCGAGCTTTAGCCAACTCACACATACGCACTACGCATGTGTCATTGTTTACATTGTCATATGGTTTTAATTTGAAGGTTTAACAGGATGTTCAAATGTGTTTTTGAGAGTTAAGATTACTGACCGGCGTGCTCCATGCTGTTGTGCTGTGTTAAGTTACACAAGTGACGTTGTTTGGGCGGAGACAGTGCTCTCTGATTTTCACAATAAAATGTTACCTACCCGCGTTTAGTTCAGAACCGGCTGTCAGTATATTTTACACCCGTTTTCACCCGTCAAACGATTGCAGGACTCCGACTTAAAGTACAAAGTAGAAAGTACTACTCATTATGCAGAATGTCCTGTTTAACAAGTTTTCAAATGTATAGAAATCTTTGGAAAATAGCAGATCTACAAGCTTGTAAATCAGCTATTTTCAAATGGCAGAAATGTATACAGGGCTGAAGTGGTTAATGTGTGTTTTGTTTATAATATTCTAGATCTTAATCTACAAAGTAACTAGTAACTAAAGTTTTCAAATAATTGTAGTGGAGTAAAAGTATAATATTTGCCTCTGAGATGTAGTGGAGTAGAAGTAAAAGTGTTGAAAATTGGAAATACTCCATTGAAGTAAAAATAATACCTCAAGTACAGTACTTGAGTAAACAGAAAAGGCCCATTTTCATTCCAGCTAATTTTATGAGCTGGAATGAAAATAGGCCTTTTCTGTTTTTATCAGTTGCATATCGGTTATCGGTGACCGATATAATCCAAACCTCTCTAAAATCGGTTATCGTATCGGTCACAAAAATCCGTATCGGTCGGACTCTAAACAATATGTTAATAATTTGACATTATTGTTCACAAAGAACTCCCCCTGACAAACAAAATGGTTCAGTCCTGCTGGGATTCACAGACAGTGTGGGGTTCAGCTCAAATAGCTGATCTACAAGCTCACAACACGTTGCAATGCGACATATTGTGAGCTACTGTAGTATATCGTCTGTTTTAGTTATTTCCACATGTCTGTCGTACATCAAAGTATAAAACGGCTTACGTTAAGTAAATATATATACATTTAGTGTGTAACAGTTGTTGAACGTTTTCCTCTCCTGTGACTGTGTTTAGATCCTCCCACCATACAGAAAACTCAGAGCACAGAGAGCCAGGTGGGTCGCATGGGCATTCTGCAATGTGATGCTACCGCTGTGCCAACGCCAGAGTTTGAATGGTACAGAGACGACAAGAGGTACAACCTCACACGCACGTACGCATGTACGCATGCACGCACGCACGCACGCACGCACACACACACACGCACACACGCACACCCATATACTGCAATTGAAGATATGTTTCAAAACTTAGTGCCGTAAAAGTTCTGTGACAGGAAGAGAGCAGGAACTGTGTGGAAGAAGAACTGGTGCTATCATGGATATGATCCATAATCTAATAGGCCTATCAGCACACCAGCGCTCCAAGATGTATGGTCTTTGGGATATTTGTGCGTTCTCCAATGTTTCCGAGGGTTTAGTGTTGTGGATGTGTGAGGAGTGTCTCCTATGAAGAAGTACTGTATACCTCACAAGAGGCTCATTTATTTTCTGTTTATTAAAGAGCTGGAGAGTCAGGGAGACCTTTAACTTTTTAAGGACAAAACAAATACATTTAATACACAGTCAAATCCACAGTGTTAATTTGATCTATTTGTAACTCTTAAGAGTTCAAATGTAATACATTTTACACTCTCAGAAATACATCTTTGTGTCTGCATTTTGATCACAACACATCTTGACCAACTATACACAGGTTGCATATACATTCTGAAGGTTAATGAAGTACTTATCCACAGAGGTTTAAATAAAAACACACACACACTCACACACACGCACACGCACGCACGCGCACGAGCATGCACGCATGCACACACACACACACACACACACACACACACACACACACACACACACACACACACACACACACACACACACACACATTCTCTCTTTCTTTTGAGAGGCTTTTTTACTGCTCATGTTAATTCTCCATTTCAGCCTGGTGTGTGTCAGCATAAACTCTGGCTGCCCTGCTTGAGATCAGATAAGCACACCATACCAAGACTTAAGTAGGATTAGGTTGGAAGCATTTAATTAAAGATACAATATTCAGGTTTTATGTCTGTTGTTTCTCTCTCCCGACAGACAAAGGTCATTGTAACAATACAAACAAAGTGTCCAATCCGGTGTGACGTCTGCTTCAAATAACTTTATTAACATTGTTGATGTCCTACACGACACCACAGTTGTATTTCTCAGTAGAAGAGTAGAAGTAACACCTCCAACCACTGCAGATGTATTAGTTATATTGTATTTTGATAGTAATCATTGCCATAGTGTTTGTTCAGGAACAGGGGTCCCCCCGTCTCTCCAGCTGTTTAATAAACATAAAATGCATTTTCATGTACAATGCTTATTTAATCCAATCAGGAGAGAGAATACCACAAAGATAATTTATCAGCTTGTGATCCAGTTCCAATTTGATCTACTCATTTATTGGTATAATTAATTCCAATTCCACTTGTTTATGTATCCTGTTTGAGTCATTTCTCCTGAATGGATGTAATAGGTATCCTGACAAAAAAGCATTTTCTGTTTACTAAAAAGCTGGAGAGACTGTTACTGAATAAACACTCTATAGCAGAATATAGAGCTATTTAACACATATTTTAGAAAAGAAAAAGTAACTTACAGCACATTTAACTTTGTTTTCCTCCTGACAGGAACGTCTCACTCTGGTCTAGAACAAGTAGAATCCATGCTGTGTACTTTGCTGTTAAAAGAGCATGATTTAGAGTTGATGTTTAGTCCAGTCCATCACATAGGTGCTCAGCAAACTGTGTCAGCAAATTATGTTGATTTATTCACTCTGAAAAGGTTCATGGTTGACATGATAACTTTGTTATGAGCTTGCTGGACATTAATAGTCCCAGAGGTTGAGGGTTAGACCTCAGCTGCATACTAATATTACACAAATGGATAACAACGCTATACTCCATTTCTTCATGACAGCACCAAGGAGACTGGGATTTATGCACTGCCAAATTACAGACCGTAAAAGACAATTTTATGCACAACATAAATATTCTAGGGATTCGTTAACCACATGAACCCTAGCATCCCTTTCCTGGGCATGTCATAGGGGAACTTTTGGCGAAAATAGCCAATCTACAAGCTCACAACGCAGCTCAACGTGGTGTGTAGATTGTCTATTTTCTAAAAAAGTGATTTGGTGTAGAGGGGAAAAGGAGCGGGCCAAGGATAGACACCTGGGGGACCCCATAACACAAAATATATAAAGGTTAAGTTGTATCAACATACTTTGTATGTTGCTGACTTCATGCCACCAACTGCCGTTAATTTGCTGTAAGTGTGTTTGTCTCTCTCTCTCTCTCTCTCTCTCTCTCTCTCTCTCTCTCTCTCTCTATCTCTCTCTCTCTCTCTCTCCTGTCCAGAATATCCAACAGTCAGGCCATCAACATCCAGACCCTCGGTACCTCCTCCGTCCTGACCATCGCCAATGTCACCCACGAGGATTATGGGAACTACACCTGCGTGGCTACTAACAGACTGGGCATCCAGAATGCCAGTCTCTTCCTCTATAGTAAGTTACTCTACTAACAGACCTGACATCCAGAATGCCAGTCTCTATAGTAAGTTACTCTACTAACATACTAGGCATCCAGAGTGCCAGTCTCTTCCTCAATAGTAAGTTACTCTATCCACTTCCGGGTTGCACCATTGAACTCCACACCCATCAGAGAGTGTGTGGGTGAAGTTTCAAGGCAATCCGATAAACCGGAAGTGGTAATGTTTTTATGTAATTGGAAGTCTGGAGCCTGTAGCATGCTGAGAACTGGATTTATGGCTGTTTAAACCCCAGCTAACATGAAAGCAGAGGGGGCGGGGCTTAAGCAATTACAGCCTGTCCCTATTGGCCATCTAAGAGCACCGACCAAGTTTGGGGTCTTTAGCATGCTGGGAACTGGAGTTATAGTAGAGCAGATAGTAGGAACAATCGTTCACTTTGTGATACAAGCGTGAAAATTGGCATCAACATTCCTTTAGGTCAACTCTTTGACTTTTTTAATCGAGCCACTCAAAAATCCAATATGGCGTCCATTTTTTCCCATAATGGCCGCTATCACGATATCTGTTGCACCCTGTTTTTTTTGTTTGTTTTTTTGTTTTGTTTTTTGTTTTGTTTTTTGGGGGGGGGGTGTCTTTTCTTTTTTTTCTTTTTTTTTTCTTTTTTTTTTTTAGTGTTTTTTCTTTTTTTTCAGTTTTTAATATCTATATACATACATTTCCTTCTTTTTTTTTTTTTGTCTAGAATATGTCTAATGTATTATTCAAAAAGAGCCTGAAAGATCTGGTTTGGTAGAACGGGACATGGGAAGGTACAACGGGACAGGGAGGTACAACGGGACATTCGGGAAACCACTAGTTTCTACCTGAGAAACGGAGTCTCCGGAGCGCGCCCGTGCGCCCCAGCTGCGTGCGGATCTCCTCGCCGAGCCCCGCGATGGGGCTCGAGGCGAGGCCGGCAGCCGGGGCCCTCAGGCGGTCCGTGTCAAGGCAACTAGGGCAGACGGTGCGTCTCGGTCTCGCTAGGCCGGGGTCGGCCGCGGAGGAGTGCGGAGGACAGGCCACCGGGGCCTCTCCGCACGTGGTCCCTCCGCGCCTGGTCGGGCCCGCAGGCTGCAAGCAGCGTCCACCGAAGCACACGAAGGTGCCGGCGGGGCCCTTGCAAGAGGCGGGCTACGAGTGCCATTCTATCAGGGAAAAGTAGCGGGTTCCACGGCCCTTGCGGGCGGCATGGTTCCCGTGGATCACAGTGCATGACTAGAGTGGCCACCGTGGCCGACGGCGGGCCCTGCGTTCGGGCAGGCCTGCCGTCCGTGTCCCCAGCGTCCGCACGCTAGTCCATATATCCGGGCTGGGAAAAGTTGGCGAAACTCCCGGGAGAGAATTTCAAAGGAGGGGGCCATGGCAGAGCCCAGGTCCTCGTGGGCTACACGAGGACTTCCAGGGTGCCAGGCCGCCCGACCGCGTCCGACCGGAAGCCTCTCTTGGGCCTGCCGTCGTCCCGTCCGTCGGCGTCCGCGCGCCGGTTCCATACAACCGGGATGGGAAGAGTTGGCGAAACTCCCGGGAGAGAATTTCAAAGGAGGGGGCCATGGCAGAGCCCAGGTCTCCCTGGGCTCCACGAGGACCTCCAGGGCGCCCGTCCGCCCGGCCGTGCCCGAGCGGAGGCCTCTCTCTTCCCATAAGCCCGCCGGGAAGAGGCCTCCAATTTCATGGTTCTCTCCCCCCTCGCGGGGAGGGGGGAGAGGGACCCACGGCCACCACCACCAGGGCGCCCCGCTCGGGCACCCGGGCCGCCCCGAGACGGAGCCTCGCCCCGGGCTTCGCGACGGCCAGGCTCCATAGGTACGTTCTGGAACAAGTCGGCGCCTCGCCCGGGAGACTTTTTCACAGGAGGGAGGCAGGGACCAGCCCTACGCCTCCTGGGCCACGGGGAGGGGACAGGGAGGTACAACGCGGAGATCCAGGAGGAGCGGGCCCGCGCCGCCACCCGAGACGGAGCCTCGCGCTGGGCATCGCCACGGCCAAGCTCCATAGGTACGGTCTGGAGCGAGTCGGCGTCTCGCCCGGGAGACTTTTTCAAAGGAGGGAGGCAGGCGTGAGCCAGACGCCTCCTGGGCTACGGGCAGGTGACAGGGAGGTACGACGCGGAGATCCAGGACAGGGGACCCCTCGCGACCCCGACACTGCCCCAGGAACATGCCCCGGTTCCGGGCATGCTCCATAGCTACCCGCTGGCACCAGTGGCCACTCTCCGACCGCGCGAAATTTCACGCAGGGGAGAGGCCCTGAGCCCAGAGCTTCCTGGGAGCTCTGGACTCTGAAGAAATCCTGGCTTTTTTCCGAATCCTCCAGGATTTGGGGCCTCTCGCGGCGCCGACACTGCCCCAGGAACATGCCCCGGTTCCGGGCATGCTCCATAGCTACCCGCTGGCACCAGTGGCCACTTTCCGACCACGCGAAATTTCACGCAGGGGAGAGGCCAGAGCCCCCGACCTCGCGGGGCCTGCAAACACAGTGCGATTTTCACACTTTTTCCCGGGTTTTTCGGCCGCAGTTTGCCCGGGCAGCCACCCAGGGACCCGGGGGGGGGGCAAACCAGAGCCCAGAGCCCTGGTTTGGTAGAAGACTAGTCACTGGCAGCTCAACTTGCTAAGCGCTCGCTCTCACTCTGTTGTGTGTCAGAAACTGAAGGCAGTCACAGCCTGCACCTATATAGAGGAGAGCTTAATTAGATAGTTGGAAACACCTGCTGACCAATTAACCCTCACAAATCCCTCCTCCACCCACAGCAGTTAAAAATAACTACATGTTCAGAAATCTTGAGATTTTCTTTTTAATTTCTATTGGTTTAATCCCCGATTTAGCCTATATCTTGTTTTTTTAATTGTAAAACATTAAAAACAGTTTAGAAAAAACTAAAGAATAATGTTGCAAATGTTCAGAAGTATACTAGGGGAGCTCTATTTGGTGTTTTGGTGATTGACATCACAAAAGCATAGGCAAAAATATGCTGAAAAGCTAAATCAGACACATTTTGGCAGCTATCTTTAAATAAATGGCCGCCATCTTTGATTTTCAAGTGGCTCGATTAAAAAAATCGATAAATGACCTCTAAAGATGATCTGTACCAAGTTTCACGCTTGTATCACCAAGTGAACGATTCTCCCAAAATATTGCTTTTAGCCGCTGCACTATATTATGGCTGTTTAAAGGCCAGCCATTAGGAATACAGAGGGGGTGGGGCTTAAGCAATTACAGCCTTCCCTATTGACCGTCTAAAGGCACCTACCAAGTGTGGGGCCGTTAGCATGCTGGGAACTGGAGTTATAGTTGTTTAAAGACCAATCAATAGGAACACAGAGGGTACAGAGCAATGGTGCGCCTGTGGCATTTTTCTGTAGCTCTGTGTGTTCTTATTAGTCTGGTATTCTGGTAGTTTGTTGATTCCCCAGGTGTTTCTTGTGCATCTTATTTTGTAGTATTGTTCTGGTCTTCCTGTCTGCCCTTGTAGCTGTTACCTGTCATGTCTCACCACCCCGATTATTGTTAATCTAGTCTCCTGTGTCCTGCTAGTCCCCTAGCCTATTCCAGTATCGTTAACGCCCAGTCTGTGTCTGTGTGCCTGCCCATCAGGGTTGGGTTTGTGAACCTAGCCATTTTGGCCATTTTGGCCAGCCAGGAGAAGGAGTGATTGCTGCTCCCAGCACCGAGGACCCCTCGCTACCCTGCGATGTCCCGCCTTATACCTTGTCTGCAATCTCCGCCGACATTCCGCCAGTCCTGCTCAATGTGTCGTTGGCTGGCCTCGACGATGTCCTGCCTAGGCTCTTGCCAACTGTCTCCTCCGATGACCTGCCTGGGCCCTCTGTGCCCTCATCAGCAGACTTTGCAGACTTTCTGAACTGTCATAAGTTGTCGCTGCTAAACCCAACCCAGCGCTCCAGCCGCTACACCCTGGGCCCATGCCCAAGTCGTCGGGCTTTCTGTTGGCACTCCAGCGATTGGACCCCAGGCCGGCGTGTCAGTTGCAGAGTTCTGGTCTTGCACTCCAGTCACCGGACCCCGGTATTGCTTTTCAGTTGCCCTGTCCCTGCTCTGCGCCACTGAGGCCGATTTTCACCCCTGACCCACAGTTTGTCCCCCGCCCATTTCCAAGCCTCGTTCCTAGCCATGTCTCTAGCCATGTGCCTTGCCCCCCTTTCTAGTCCCATGCCTAGCCCTGTTCCAATTTATGTTAGTAGTAGCTCTGACACGCTAGTCAGTTATTTGTCAGTCAATGTAGTGTGAGTACTAGTGTGGCTCTAAGCCTTCTGTTGTTTTGCTGAGTGTTTCTCAGGATTCTGAATTTTTGCCGTTTGGGTGGACATGTGTTGGTTAGTAAACACTCACACTCACTCACTCTCTCTCTCTCTCTCTCTCTCTCTCTCTCTCTCTCTCTCTCTCTCTCTCTCTCTCTCTCTCTCTCTCTCTCTCTCTCTCTCTCTCTCTCTCTCTCTCTCTCTCTCTCTCTCTCTCTCTCTCTCTCTCTCTCTCTCTCTCTCTCTCTCTCCAGGACCAGGAACAGGTGGAGACATCAACGGCTCAGCTTGTGTATCTCACTCACTGTGGCTTCTGTTCAGCTGCATCGTCTGCCTTTTCTTCAAATGTTAATACTGACCTCCTCCTCCTCCTCCTCCTCCATAGAAGAACCACTTTTGAAGAAAGAACCTTTCAGACCAAGGTTCTCGAAAGAACCATTTATTTTAATGGTTCTATAAACCACTTAAACCCTCTATATAGGGTTCTATTTTGGGGGGGAGGGTGAGGGGGGAATCTATCCCTCTGCTTTTCATGACCCCCCCCCCTCTTCTGGTCAGACAGAATGAAACTAAGACCATTCACTGAGCCTCCCGAGTGGACATAATTCTCCTGAGTTTTATAAATCGTCCGAGGTCAGGAGCGGTCAAGAAGGAATCCTTGCGAGGTCCATCCTGGCTCCCGCTGAGTGGAACTAACAACACAGACTTGTTTGACAGTGAATAGCAAGATGATAGCAAGATGAAATCACCATAAAACAAGGGGATCAAGTACTGTATTTCCTTATATTTCACAGGGCAAAATGTACAAAAAGGCCCAGAAAAGAAAGTGAGACAAGCCATGTTATTACAATCAATGATGAACCACGTGATAGTGCAAACATGTCAGAAACAGAGGTGGAGGTGGGAGCTGAGATGTCAGCTCAGCCACATATTCAACACTCCAGACAGATATGAATCTGTCAGTGAGGAGGGGTCAGTAAAGTGTTCCATTCATTTATAATTAACAGTTAAAAAGACCATTTCAGCAAATGTTTTCTGGTTTGTTCTTTGTTTCGTGTAGTGTTATAGGATTTATAAACGTGAATTTTTGGAATGGATTACTGCGACCGGACAATTATTTTTTCCAGATTCTACAAGACGGCGGTCACGGATAATATTCGATGATTTTTCAAAGGTACTAATAGAGTTGTTTCCTCCCTATGACCCACACAAAGTACCACATACTTGTATAACGAGGCAATAAGGAAAAACCAGACTCAGAAGACAGGCAGCCATGGATGTAATGAAAGATCTTGTATTCAGATCAGAGAGAAAATAGAAGGTTACAGTATCACAGGTATTGTCCACATCATCGGTCGTCCGTCTCTCTGTAGTGTAACAGAGAAAGCACCAGGCTTTAACAGTGTCCAGTAACATAAACATATAACATCATAGGATGTGACATAGATGAGGTTCCGGGCGAAGGTGGACTTCTCGGATTGGATGAGACTGATGATTACGTCGTCGTCAGATGAGGATGATGATGGTAGATGATGAAGATGGTGATGATGGTGTGACAGTTTATCTCTGGACAACAGCGTCTCCATGTCTGGGTCAACACATTTGACATCTGCTCGGACCTGTCACTGGTCAGGGATGATTTGGGTGACACTGAAGGAAGACAGCTGTAGAAAAGAGCATTCTAGATACAGTGTTCTCAAAACATAGATAGCCACAGAGAAAGCCTGCAGCATGGGTTTGACCTTGGCTGGCAGACAGAGAGACTGGTAGTAGAGAGTACATTTAACATGACTGTATTACAGGCCCATATAACACCATTATTAATAGGACATTTTAACCAGGTTAATGGACCCTAGACACATTATGATAATTAAGATAAGAGATTAACTCTATCAGGTACAGTAAACTTGCTCGTTTTCACTGGCAGTGGGGTGACACTATTAGACTATTTACTCTGGCAGTTACAGAGTTGACAATGTCAGCAAATGCTTTATGGCTATAGTTAATTATTTAATTAATGAATGACAGTTAAAAAGATAAGGCGGTTACCGTTTGGGAACAGTAGACTGATATGTGTGATATTTATGTTAATGTATGTTATTATTATTTATTATTATTAGTTTAACATTTTAAGAATTTTAATTGAAAATGTATGTAGTAATCCCGGTCGCTATACCGCCTCCCCCATGACAGACGGATTGAGGGGAAAGGAACTGTTTGGATTAACGCGTTACTTCCACGCGCTACGTCCTACCGGGGAAACTCCCCCGTCGGGTGATAGCCTCGGTCCCAGCCTCACTCATCTGCGAAAAGAAGAGCCTGGTCACGACCTAAAGCAGCAAGTGTCTAGGAAGTCCTGAGTGGGTAGGATTTCCGTCGTACGCGTTTCCCCCGGAAACAATATTTTTTGACCAATCACAACACTCGTTTCATTCACGGAGAATGTTAACAGATTTGTAAAGCATCAATGTCATTTCCTTGGGCGGTACTTCCGTCAAATTCAACCGTTTCCGGTTGTCACTTCCTAGACAACCAACATCCCAGGTCTTGCCCAGCGTGGTCGGGTGATAAGAAGGTCAGTTGGCTCTCATGCATTGAAGGAGGCATGAGCTCGGCTCTGGGCTCCCTAGGCTGGCGGGGGGAGTGTAGCACCCAGGATCACTTAGATAATTGGCACCGGGTGAAAAAGGGTTACAAAATCGTGGGATAAAAATAATTAGTTAAAAAAAGAAAATGTATGTCAAGAAAACATCCCGTTGTTTTTTTTGTTTTTTCCAATAAATCGAACACTGCCTATACTTAATTGAAAAGTGTGATGACGGGCGGACTCCTACTGACCCGGTCATCAAATTATTGGCTTAGGAATGCGACAAAACCTAGGCTTCATGGAGTGTGTAATTGATAGAAAATAAGTAATTATTTTGTGAACTACTCCTTCTAACTACTCCTGTTTATTTAACTAATTTGTGTGTGTGTGTGTGTGTGTGTGTGTGTGTGTGTGTGTGTGTGTGTGTGTGTGTGTGTGTGTGTGTGTGTGTGTGTGTGTGTGTCCATGCGTGTGTGCGTAAGTGCATGTTAGTTGGGGGGGTGCATTTGTATTGTTAAAAAATCTGTACTGTATATATATTTTTTCTTTTATACTGGAGATGGACTTGTTGGAGTTTTGCCAGAACATTGCAAACTGTCATTAAAGTTTTTTTTTGTATATTGTGTTTGTATGAATATGTTAAATTATGAATTGTACTACCTTAAAGAGGTGGTGCCATTGTTTTGCACTTTTTCTGTTTTTCATGTGTCTATGAGGTTGATAGAACTTCATTAGCCCTTCCATTGTGTTAGGGTCTTTTTTGACCCGTTTTCAAGTTTGAATAGGTAAAAAGTACCCTTTACATTTCTTTATTGGAACGAGGCTTCATGATATCCTCAGAAATAGCCATTTTAACGCAACAAAATTATTTATCATCATTTTAATTAATTCTGATGGTCTCAAAAAAAAAAGTGACACTTGTGGTGTTAGGGTCCGAAATGACCCGGCAAAGAAGTGTGGCTCAATTCCCCCCCAAATTGTCAATATTCAATGTTTACATGTTTGAGAGTGAGAGAGACTTGTCCTCAATTAGCATTGGCTATCAGGAGTAAAATAAAGTTTGAGTTTATGAAAAATAAATGACTTTTTACCTTCTATGGTATACGGGTCATTTCGGACCCTAACACCACTAGTGTCACTATTTCTAATAACTTTAAACAAGTACTCTTTTTATAATTTTTTTTTGGAAGTGTGTTCTAATTATTATTCTTAATTATTCTATTATAGCTAGAAAACATCATTATCCATTGCCTTCATTATAGGAAATGTAATGAGTGAATTTTAACATTTTTATAATAGAAAACGACATATATTGAAAGATGAAACCCTAGCCCTAACCCAACATAATATTTTAAAAAGTGTTTACATGGATATGAATGCATTACAAGTCAGCTATGAGGTGGGAGAAAAAGAAATAATGAATATACTTATTTTTTTAGTATTTTGGGCTGATTTAAATCACGCCACAAGTGGATGCAGTTTTCTAACACAATGCAAGGGTTAAGCCCCCTGGTGGTGTTTTTATGGTGTTTTATGTCTACTCTGACTATTTTGAGTTTCTTCCTGGAGGCTGAAACCTTGAGGGTCAAACGTGCCAATAGAAAAACAGCACTTTAATGACACAGTAAAATTATCCCCTCCCCCTCATTATCATAACACAACAGGTGTGGGCTTGAGGAGGAGGAGGGACGAGGACAGGTGGGTGGTGCTAAGGGGGTGGAGGAGGTGCTAAGGTAAGTACCAGGTATACTTAATGAACTGGAGGCGTGTCCACATAAAAACGTAATTTTAACACTTTATGTACACTTTTTTGAAAAAAATCTTCCTCCTAGTATAACCATAATACCTGATGATTATGTTTTAGGGGGGGAAAAAATCACTGAAAATCACGGCACCCCGTCTTTAATAACAATAATAATAATAATAATAATAATAACCCTATCGAAGGTCTTGAAGGGCGGATCCAAAGCCTTGCGCTCGGTACCAGCGCCGCTTCCTATTGCTTCACCAATCTATGTCCCCGCCTTTCCGGTATTTCCTGTAACGTTTCTTTTCATTTTTTAATCGGTGGACTTCCTGGTTATTTGTATTAGAACAACTTTAGCATGCTCAAAGAAACAGATGAGAGAAACTCCCATGCTCTACTCCCCTGCTCACTATGACAGCGCCCAGTGGCTGAATGGCCACACTACACATCGAAATAAAATAAAATATATCTAGGGGCGTGGCTGAGAATCTGGGGGCGTGGCTGAGAAGGGACCTTTGGGCACTGACAGGTTTCCACTGCTACAACTGCTGTTCCCTCTGGGCCACCTGTCGTGACCCCAGCAGCATCTGAGCAGCAGCTGGTTAGTATTTTTTTGACAAGTTACACAGAAGAAAGATTCTCCACTGCAGATTCTCCACGCAGAAAGATTCTCCACTGCTTTTGATAGCAGTGTGGTGCCATCTATTAATGGTGACATCGATACTTTAGTTCATGCTTTTAACCTGCACTGTTCTGACATTTTAGATGTAGTTACCCCCTTCAAATCCCGCACTGTTCGCACTTTAAACTCCTCCCCCTGGTTTAATAAGGATATTCGTCGTTTTAGACGCAACTGTAGGTGTGTTGAGCGAAAGTGGAAATCCACTGAGCTTGAGGTACACCGTCTTCATTTTGAGAAACTTTTAATTTATTTTAACAGTATGGTTAAGGAGGCGAGAGCTGCCTACTTCACAAACCTTATTTCATCCAGCAAACAAAACCCCAAAGTCCTCTTTGACACCATTAACACGATAGTCAGCAGACAATTGGACTCGAGTCATAGTGACTCGACTCGAGTCTGACTCGAGTCGCATATTTGACGACTTGCGACTCGACTCGGACTTTGAAGGTAAAGACTTGCGACTCGACTCGGACTTGGAAGGTAAAAGACCAACGAGACTTGAGACTCGACTCGGACTTGCTAGCCAATGACTCCCGACTCGACTTGACTTGGGACAAGATGACTCTAATGACTCGTTTTGTTTTTTCCCCTATGAATGATCTGTGTGTGAAATGCGCTCTTTCTTTATACAAACCCATGCTCACTCTACCGCAAATTCCTCTCTCTCTTTATACAACCCCATGCTCACTCTACCGCAAATGTGCTCTCTCTCTTTATATAAACCCATGCTCACTCTACCGCAAATGCGCTATCTCTCTTTATACAACCCCATGCTCACTCTACCGCAAATGTGCTCTCTCTCTTTATATAAACCCATGCTCACTCTACCGCAAATGCGCTATCTCTCTTTATACAAACCCATGCTCACTCTACCACAAACGCCACCACCACTCCCAGCGGGGTCATTTTGATTCTATGACGGCTGCTGTCTAGTTATCATCAGTGCCAGTGTTGTGAGGAAAAACAAGCAACCAGGTCTAGGAAAACCAGCCCAAAAGAAGCGAGTCAAGCGACTATGGCCCACATGAGCACTCTAACATATACATCAGCTATTTGAAAATAGCAGATCTACAAGCTCACAACGCCTCCCGATGCAACTAGTCGTTCGTGTTTTGTTTATGACCCCAGCCACCCCAACAACAACAGTAGCACCAGATATACGTACTTGTAAACATGAAAGTCACTCACCACTGTCGAATTTACTTTATCCATGGTAACAGCAATAAAGTCTTAGTCCGTTTTTTGGTGCGCAACACAACCCTCGTTTAAGTGAATTGCTTTCACCTGCTGCTGCTGTGCAGAGTGTGCGCTACAGGGCATATCTCCGCCAAGCCAGGGTGACCTACCCAGGCTCATGAAATTCATATGCAGGCATAGTAGCCAATTAGAATGAAATCTGCAAAAACTGACTCATATACTGATACAGAACCATATATTGGCTATATATTATGGCTGTCGGGTGGAAATCTTGTATGTTCCTTTTTCATTATTATTTAAAAACAATTTGAAATCGTGAAAATAGCCAATCTACAAGCTGTAATTATTTAATAATTAAGAAATACTATATTTTAAAGATTGAAAAATCAACTAAAGTCAATATTAGAGCAAGTTCATTCACATTTCATTTGAATGAAAATAACTTGTGGGTAAAATTCATTCTGTGAATCTAATGTGATTAATGTGACCCCTACTTCAGTCAGTGAAGTCCAGGGCTGAATGTGACATATTGAGACCTATATAACTAAATATTGGTAATTTGCCAACACATTATTTTGTGAAATAAATGGGTTGTATTTCACAGATAGTTATACTATTCTTATAATATATTAAAATACAATCATCCTTAACCTTCAAGTTAAATGCATTATTGACTTGCCCACAACAGAAAGACTTGGGACACGACTTGGACTTGGGACCAAATGACTTGGGACTCGACTTGGACTCGGACCGGAGGGTTGGATTGACTTGGGACTCGACTTGGACTTGGGACCAAATGACTTGGGACTCGACTTGGGACTCGGACCTGAGGGTTGGATTGACTTGGGACTCGACTTGGACTTGGGACCAAATGACTTGGGACTCGACTTGGACTTGGGACCAAACGACTTGGGACTCGACTTGGACTTGGGACCAAATGACTTGGGACTCGACTTGGACTCGGACCGGAGCGACTTGAACAATTGTCTGATAGTCAGTCCACAAACTCCTGTCACACCTGTTTTCTCTGCAGAAGACTGTCAAGATTTTTCTACAATTTTTTGTCAATAAGGTTGCCAGTGTCAGGGCAGGTATTACACCCTCCACCTCAATCCAACCTTCATCTCCAAACCGCCAGTCTACTCTGAATTGCTTTTCACCCATTTCCCTCCATGACCTAACAGAGCTGGTGAGTAGCACAAAAACCTCCTCTAGCCCCTTAGACATCTTGGCTGAATGTGAGCCCCAACCTCAGGAACCTTGGGGTCATTTTTGATCAGGCCATGCACCTCGACACGCACATTAAATCAGTGACCTGCACCTGTTTTTTCCACCTCAGGAATATTGCGAAGCTTAGGTCGATTGTTTCGCATTCTGACCTAGAAATGATCATACATGCCTTCGTTTCCTCTCGCCTTGACTACTGCATTTCGTTTCTCACCTGCCTCAATAAGACATCCATAGACCGCCTGCAATTCATTCAAAACACTGCTACAAGACGAGATCAAGCAGAAGGTGTCACATTACTCCAGTTTTGGCATTTTTGCACTGGCTTCCTATAATTTTTAGAGTTCAGTTTAAGGTCCTGGTGCTCACTTTTAGAGCTCTGCACAGCCAGGCACCTGAATATTTAACTGACTTACAACCATATGTGCCCAGCAGGACTCTGAGGTCAGCAAACCAGGGTCTATTGGTCATTCCTCGTACCAGGTTAATCACCAAAGGTGACAGAGCCTTTCAGTCTGTAGCACCTAGACTCTGGAATGCCCTTCCTCGTGGCCTGAGAGCTGCAGTGTTATGTATTTTGGTCCTTGATGTTTGCCGTAGCTAGAAGTGCAATGCATGATGGGAAACCCGGATGTTGTAGTTGTATTGAAGTGCCGGTTGAAATAAAGAGACACTATACTGAAGCTCCGTGCCCCGACTACTTTATGGTTTTATGGCCGTCATAAACCTGTCTCAGTATATAACAAATTGGCGACAAGGTGGTTTGAGCGGTTACATGTCGGCTTTCCGACATGTCGCCTTTCCGACGGTTACTAACCCTATACCTAACCCTAACCCTAACACTAACCGCACGCGGAAGCCACTAGTCGGAGTAGTGAGATGTCGGAATGGAAGCAGCACCCCGGTTTGAGCTTCCGCGGACGCTGTGTGTGTGTGTGAATTGTGTGTGTGTGGTAAAGTTTAGTTAGAACGTGACTGTGTTTGTGTTAGCAGTGATAAGCTAATGCGGCTAGTTTGCACGACACGTCGCGCCCAGCGTCTGTTGTGATTGACACGGACTATATAAAGATAAAAACAAAGGAATAAAAAGAAAAAAGAAAAGAAGGAAGAGTAAGAGGAGTGGATTTACCAGAGGGGAGGATCTGCTGTACATGACTCAGTATTGACACGGATGTCTGCTGAAGAGGACTTGTCAACTGAAGAGGAATTGTCAGAGGATAATACTGATAACCAGGAGCCTGCACGAAAGATGGCTGGAGTTATTGGTAATATTGGTCCTTTTGATGAACATGTGGAACAATGGAGCGTTTTGAGTATTTTGTATCAGCAAATGACATTCATGATGATAAAAGAGTAGCCACGTTTCTGTCAGTAATGGGTCCAACGACCTTTAATTTGCTGCGTGACCTACTGCAGCCCACCAAGACCTATCAAGAAATAGTGGATGTTCTGACACAACACTATTCACCCAAACCATTGCTAATAGCAGAAATGTTTAGATTTCACCAACGCAATCAAGAGGAAGGTGAATCCGTTACTATGTTTGTTGCAGCGTTAAGGAAATTGGATGAACATTGTGAATTTGGGCAAGTGAAATGACACATTGAGCGACAGACTGGTATGTGGCCTAAGAAATGAAGCAGCGCAGAAGAAACTGCTGACTGAGAGTGACTTGACATTACAGAAAGCCATTAACATCAGTGTCTCCATGGAAATGGCCTCAAAGGAGGCTCAACAGCACTCGACAGGCAGAGTGCATACCGTCCAGACAGAGAAGCAGAGTGGACAAGGGCCATGTTTTCGCTGTGGCAGAACGGGACATCTCGCCACTACATGCTGGTGTAAAGATATGGACTGTCGCAATTGTGGAAAAAGGGGACACATAGAGCGTGCCTGTCAAGGAAAAAGAAACATGGAGAAAACATCGAAATCTGCCAGCAGACAGGAACCTTGGAAAAACTTGAAGAAAACACAGGTTCACACTGTGAGACAAAAAGAGACAGTGTCCAGTGATTCTTCGGAGGGAGAGCAAGAGATGGGTGTGCATACACTGAAGATAATGAAAGTAGATGGGGACTCAGAGGGTTATTGGGTCGAGCCCATGTTGGAGGGGCATCCAGTGAGTATGCAAATTGACACTGGCTCAAAAGCATCCATCATTTCAGATGGGGTTTACAAACAAGTCTTGAGACACCTGCCACTGCGACCTTCTGACACTAGATTCAAAACCTATCTGGGAGAACCTGTACCCATGGCAGGAATGACAGATGTCATGGTTCAGAGTAACAATCAAGTGAAGAAACTCCCCATCTACATTGTTAAAGGTGATTACCCGGCCATCCTAGGACGTGTGTGGCTAGAGAAAATGAAACTGAACTGGCACACAGTGAAAATGGTATCACAAACTGCCACCAGCCTAGCTGCTATTTTGAAAAAACATGATGAGATCTTCCGAAACGAATTAGGCAGTATGAAAGACATCACCGTCAAGCTAAGCATTAAGCCAGAAGCGACACCAAAGTTCATGAAGGCCAGGTCGGTGCCGTACGCTATCCGATCAAAAGTAGAAGATGAATTGGATGCTCTGGTTAGAAATGGTGTCTTGGAACCAGTAACTATGAGTGAATGGGCCACGCCCATAGTCCCTGTACCCAAGAAGACTGGAGAAATTCGCATCTGTGGAGATTTCAAAGTGACACTGAACCCGGTACTGTCAGCAGAGCAATATCCTCTTCCCCATATTGACGATTTGTTTGCAGGCCTGAGTAATGGGCAAAAGTTTAGCAAGATAGACCTTAACCAAGCCTACCTGCAGATGCACGTTCATGAAGATTCTAAGGAATTGCTCACAATAACCACACAAAAGGGGCTTTTCAGGTATTGCCGGCTCCCTTTCGGAATCACGTCAGCTCCTGCGCATTTCCAACGGGCCATTGATCAGATCCTACATGGTCTCCCTGGAGTGCAGTGCTACCTGGACGATATCCTGTGCACAGGGGCGACGGATAAGGAACATCTTTGCAATTTGGATGCAGCTCTTCAGAGGCTGCAGGATTACGGGCTCAGGGTTCGCAAAGACAAGTGCGAATTCTTTCAACTATCTGTTGAGTATCTGGGACATGTGATTGATGCTCAAGGGTTACACACTGCCCCATCCAAGATTCGGGCCATCGTGGACGCCCCGCCTCCTGATAATGTGAGCCAGTTGCGTTCATTCTTAGGCTTGCTAAATTATTATGGCCGTTTCGTACCGAACTTGTCATCCATGCTCAAGCCGTTGCACGACCTGCTTTGTCAGGGCAAAACATGGAAATGGAGTGACGCCTGCCAGGAGGCTTTTCAGAGAGCAAAAGAGACATTAGTGACATCAGGGGCACTGACCCACTTTGATCCCTCACTTCCCATTCAGTTGGCCTGCGATGCGTCTCCATATGGGGTGGGGGCCGTCATTTCCCACTTAATGCCAGGCGGAGGAGAGAGGCCTATAGCATTTGCATCACGAACCTTGAACAAAGCAGAGGCTAACTATGCTCAGATAGAGCGGGAAGCATTGAGCATCGTCTATGGGGTTCGCAAATTCCATCAGTACCTGTATGGGAGGCGATTCGAACTTCTCACTGACCACCGACCCCTCACAACCATCCTAGGGTCACACACTGGGATACCTTCACTCGCAGCGAGTCGCATGCAACGGTGGGCATTACTGTTGTCAGCACACTCATATGATATCAAGTATCGCAAGGCGGACCTGCACTGCAACGCAGATGCACTGTCTAGGTTACCGCTTCCTGTCACTAGGCCAGAGCCATGTGTTGCAGACATCTTTTACTTCAGCCAGGTGGATGATGCGCCAGTTTCGGCTGCTCGGGTGAGGAGAGCCACTCGCACTGACCCTGTCTTGTCAGTGGTAATGGACATTGTGATGAGGGGTAGATCGGGCAGCGACGACCCCAGTGTTCAACCATATCTCTCCAGGAGAGCAGAACTGTCAGTGCAAGCTGGTTGTTTACTATGGGGGAGGAGGGTGGTTATTCCACCATCATTACTGAAGCTCATTCTGCAACAGCTCCACGCAGGTCACAGTGGAATAGTTCGGATGAAAGAGATAGCAATAAGTTACTTCTGGTGGCCAGGAGTCGACAGGGAAATCGAGACTACGGCCAAAACATGTTCCTCCTGCCAGGAAGTTAGGAATACCCCACAACTAGCTCCTCTGCATCCCTGGGAGTTTCCCGAAGAACCCTGGCAGCGTGTACACATTGATTTTGCAGGGCCAGTAGAGGGCCGAATGCTCCTGGTGTGCGTGGACGCACATAGCAAGTGGCCGGAGGTGGCCATAATGAAATCCACCACTACTGCAAAAACCATTGAAAAGCTTGGGGAGATCTTCAGCCGTTTCGGTTCGGCCCTTCAGCTGGTTTCTGATAATGGACCACAACTGGTGTCACAAGAAATGACTACATTCCTGCAAGCAAATGGCATCCAACACATCCAATCAGCACCGTTCCACCCTGCGACCAACGGTTTGGCTGAGAGGTTTGTTCAGACCTTGAAGAATGCACTAAAGACATCTCAAGGCAAAGGAACACTGCATCAGAGATTGCATAGATTCCTGTTGAGCTATCGTAACACGCCACATGCCACTACTAAAGTTTCACCCGCTGCCCTGATGTTCAACAGAGATCTACGAACCAACTTCGACCTCTTAAAGCCGACAACAGTGAAGGATACTGTTCAGCATCAGCAGGAGCGGCAGATCCAACACAGGATGCTGCGGGCTAAAGAAAGAGCCTTCTCTCCAGATGAGCTATTGAGATATTGGCAAGAAATTACAGTACTGGACCCAAATGGGTCCCTGCAACCATCATCAAGCGGTCTGGCCCCGTCTCCTACACTGTCCAAACTGCTGCCGGGCTGGTGTGGAAAAGACACGTCGATGAACTTCTGCAGTCGGCAGCATCGCCTACAGACCAACCTTCGGTGGAGGTCCCGGACGAGTCCGTGTTCAGCGCACCCCATCGTCCACCGTCACCACCCCGAGGTGCACCTGAACCCGATGGGGAGACTTCCGTTCCTGACTTCCCACTACGAGAGGCGGTGATGGAGGTCCCTACACCTACGGCTGTTCCAGAGTCCCCTCACAGAGACAGTAAGACTGAACATTCTGTTGTGCATCGTTACCCGGTAAGAGATCGTCGTCCTCCAGAACGCCTGAACTTATAGACTCTGAAGTTAAGACCACCCAAACAAATGGGGCAAAATAATCCTCACGGGTATGGTCACGGGATGAGTAGTCTACCCTCATCTCGTAGTATTGTGTTGTGTGAACAGACTTTTTGAAAAGTGCTCTTTCCTCGTATTGTTTTTGATCTACAGCAATGTTGATGAGTATTATTTTAGTTCTGTGCCTTAAGATTTGGGGGTTTTAGTTGTACTTTACTTGTTGGGGGAGGGCCTCTGTTCTAAGGGGGAAGGAGATGTTATGTATTTTGGTCCTTGATGTTTGCCATAGCTAGAAGTGCAATGCATGATGGGAAACCCGGATGTTGTAGTTGTATTGAAGTGCCGGTTGAAATAAAGAGACACTATACTGAAGCTCCGTGCCCCGACTACTTTATGGTTTTATGGCCGTCATAAACCTGTCTCAGTATATAACATGCAGCCGATATTTTTAAGAATCAGCTAAAAACACTACTGTTTCAATATGCTTTTGGGTAATGTCATTGAGCTTCTCCTCCAATGGTGATATATATTGTTTTTCTCTGAGATGCATTGTGTTTTTGTTTCTGTTTCTAATCATTGAATGTTTTTTGCTGTTTTTATTTCTGCTGTATGTAAAGCACTTTGTGAGTCCTCTCTGTGAAAAGTGCTATTCAGATAAAATGTACTTACTTACTTACTTACTTACTTACTATTATCTGCTTATGAGATTGTGTTTTGAATTTTGATGTACTCTTATATTTATCAGGCTGTGGATATGCGCAGTATCCCGGGGATGGACAGAGTGGACAGCCTGGCAGATTACTTGGTGGAACTGAGGACTGAAACTGGCCAAACCCTTAACAACCAGCAGGCCAATGCCATCATAGCCCTGTGGCAGAACCTGCTGCCGTATGACCAGCGGCGAGTGGCATACCCTCCACGGCACCAGGCCTGTCCAAAAATAAAAAAATTAGGATCAGGATCCCCTGCCCAGTTGCCGTCTGGTAGAGTCCATATTTGTAAGACTTTGCAACATCTATAGAACCCCAAAAAGCAGGGCAAATGCACATTAACAAGGTGCACTCAGATTCTCAGGGACTACAGCAAGATCAAAGATCTGGTCCTGTGTAATGGTGCAGTCATGGAAAGTACTACATTGCAGTTGTTTAATGTAAATCAAAACACACTAATTCAATGGCAAAACAAGCGACTGACGAGGCAGGATTGTATCATTCTGCTTCAAGGGGTCAACTTGCCAGCCTCTATTTCTGTTGCTCCTGTGTCTCTCCCACCTGCACAAGTACGCCCCACTGCTCTACCACCACAACCTGGCCGACCAACATCAGTACCACTTGCCTCAATGTAGAGTTGGACACGCAGTGGACAAGAGGAAGTCTGTGGCTCCTGTCTACCACCCCCATGCTCCACAGTCTGTCAACCCACGCTTACCCGCAAAGAGGAATTCAGCCCTGGCATTTTGGTCCGAACCGGCCCACCACCCCCCGGGTCGTTTTGTCAACGGGGGGGGGGGGGGGGGGGGGGGGGCGTTTAGTCAAGCCCTGCACATGAACTCTGCAGCCGCACTGAGGCCCCTGCTGGAAAGCATCCCAGCCCAAACATTAACGTAACTAATAATTGGGCCGCGCAACCCGGAAATGACCGTAATAATCCTAAAACGAGAGCGAAAATATTTTTCAACCCCAAAAAAAATAACCTTTTTTTTTCCTTTTTTTTTTTTTTGTGGCCCAGTGGCCCACGGGCCCAGCGCATTTGCCCGGTACGCCAAATGGCCAGTCCGCCGCTGTCCCCAGCCCTGCCATTGTATTTTTAATACCACAAATCCCAGCAGCAATCCCAGGTACAGCCAGACGATTGCGCCTGCTGGCCCCCTTCCCCCCACTTCACCTGCCCGGAGGCCTTACAATGGGACAGTCGATAGAAACAAATGCAGTCAGTGGTTCAGTGCCACCAGCCCCGCAACAAGGAAACTGACAGCCAGTATTATGGTCACATATACTGTCCCCAGAATGCTGGCATTCAACTTGAACAGTGGATGGAGGAGATGCGGAGGAAGAGGGCAGATAAGAAATAGAGTGTGTCTGTGTGAGTAAAGGGCTAATCTAGCAAACCACTGGACTGATCAGCACCAAACTGTGCATGCACTCACTGCCAGTAGACCAAAGAAGTACCTACACAATTATTTTGGTTTTGTTTTGTTTTGTAACTTATGTTTTAAGCTTTTTTTTAAAATATATTTTACTTTAATTTATGATGGACTTCAATGGGGCTCCGATTGAGCTGAAACCCTGCCCTTTGTCCAATAAAGCAGAGTTTGCTAGCACATTATTTGTTAATTGTATTTTGCATCATTCATGGGTCATGACTTTGTGTCACTAATTACATATTTATATATATTATATATAAGATATTTGAAAGATTCATAACGCTTGGTTATGAATCAATGCTCTATACCCAGGGAAACAGATTGCTCATATGCTGTGTTGCTACTGCCAGGATTCGATTCCATGACCTTTTGGTTCAGAGTCCCGAGCTCTTCCAACTGAACTAACGCGACAGAAGAAAAATTACACATTGACATTGATCAACGTGCAATTTTAACATTACAGATATATTTTTTTTAATTATTATTATTATGTTCTTTTTTTCTGCATTATAAGCAACACAATACAGAGATACATTACAATATCCACAATCCCTCAGCACTCTGCTCAGCAGAATGCTCATTTGTTAATTGCATGGGCTGCTTTGTCTCAAAATTCAATCTACGCAGTTTTTACGTCTTATTGTGCTGTTATTGCATATTGCTTTTTGTCTCCGCCAGGCCCGAAAGGCATGGCAAGAGTATGTTTTACCCCCTGTCCATCCGTCCGTGTGTGTGTGTGTGTGTGTGTGTGTGTGTGTCCGTCCGTGTATCATTCTGTCATTCTGTGTACAGCTAATCTCCGGCAACGTTGGCTTGATCGCAGCGAAACTGTGCACACACACTCCCTGGATGCCAGAGCAGAACCTCTGCCCCAAATGTTTTGGGGCAGAGGGCCTGTTATAGCGCCACCAGGAGGCCGCTTTATGCATAACATTTTTTTTGACAGTACTCCTACAAATTTTATCCAAACATCATGCAAATCAGTATTCAGTATCTTTATAGTCATGTGATCAACACGGATCTGTCCGATTGCATCCTGATTGGCTAAAGTTGGCTTCCAAAGTTTGCAGGATTGGTCCGTTTTGAACAAAATGCCTCAAATCATGAATGCAGCTTGCGATTTCCGTGAGATTTCACACGCACATTCCCACTAGGCCGAGAAATAAATGCCACTTGACATTTTTCAAATCAGCCTCATGGTGGCGCTATAAAAGGCCGATTTGCGTTTTTTATTATAACTGCACCGATCTGCGTGAAACTTTGCACGCACACTCCCTAGAGGAAAAACATCTGTCCTGAATTTTTCACATTTGCCTTTTATAGCGCCACCAGGAGGCTGATTTGACTTATGTAAAACAAATTTTTGGATATTAAAGGTAGGGTAAGTGATTTGCTTTGGTTAAAATAAGTGTTAAATAGCTCTATATTCTGATTGTACTCATTACTATAGAGTGTTTGTTCAGTAACAGGAGTCTCCTTGTCTCTCCACCTCTTTATTAAACAGAAAATGCAGTTTCATATCCAATTTTATCCAACCAGGACAGAGAACTCAATCAGGATACAGATTAAACAAGTGAAATTGGAAGTGATGACACTAAGAAATTAGCAGACAAAATTGGAACTGGAACACTATACAAATTAAGCTTAAAAATGGGTACTTTCTCCTGATTGGCTGAGATTTTGACACCTACCGGAAAATGTATTTTCTGTTTATTAAAGAGCTGGAGAGACAGGGAGACATCTGTTACTGAAAAAACACTCTATAGCAATGATTACTATCAGAATATAGTGTTTTAACCTTTTAACAAAATACTTTTTGTTTTAACCAAAAAATATCACTTACCCTACCTTTAAGCCTTCAGATTTTATCCAAATTTCACGCAAATCGGTACACATGATCTCTATAGTCATGTGATCAAGATCGATCTGTTTGATTTTTCATATTCCATCCTGATTGGCTAACATTGACATCTAAAGTTTGCAGGAGTGGCCCGTTTTGAACAAAATGCCTCTAATCATGAACGCAGCGTCTGGTTGCGGTGACACTTTGCACGCACATTCACACTACGTTGAAGAACAAATGCCACCCTTTAAAATTGCCCTATTATAGCGCCACCAGGAGGCCGATTTTTGCTAAACTTTTCTTTTTTGCGAACGCAGCGGAAGGAGGCGCGCCGAAGGCGCGCCTCCGCGCAAGTGGAGCTTACTATGAAACCGTGCTCGGCTTGTGAGTGTGTGTGTGTCCGTGTGTGTCTGTGTTCACTGCCTGCCTGCAGCTCCTCTGAGATAAGTAAATGTCCAATTTAGACGTACCATACATCAAATGAAAGGTCTTTGAAAACTGAACACACCTGTCAAGGTTGCGTTTAAGCCCGCCCCTTCCCCCGGAAGCCACGCCCCGGAGAAGGCTCCTAAAAACTCCCCATTGAAACCCCATGTTAAATGAAAAGTGCCCGAATCGCTCCAAAACTTTTTCTACCCCCCCTAAGTGGGGGTCTACGAACAAATACTTCGGGCTCGGATTTTGGCTCCGCCCCCCGGAAGTGGGTGAAACAGGCACTTCAAACACTTTGTTGAATTGTTCAAAAACATTCAAAGTTTTTTTTTAGTGAATTTGTATTTTTCTAAGATGCTCCCTTTAACGCAGATTTTTTTTTTTTTTTTTTTTTTTTGTGACTTTTTTTTTAATCTTTTTTTTTCATATTTATTTAAAAAAAATTGCGTTCGCTTCCCGCGTTCGCGCGTCTTACTTGTTATATTACTCCTACAAATTGTGTCCAAACATCATGCTATTCGGTACCCATTATCTCCATAGTCAAGTGATCAAGATGGTTCATATTTCATCCTGATTGGCGAATTCCAAACATTGCTGGCCTACCATAACCTACCTGACCAGGCGGAGACCTGTGCTCAAAGCACAAAAAACATAATTATGAGTATTTTCTGGTATATATACAAATGCCCCTGGACTGTCTATTCAAACAGCACTAATTAATATGAAGCAGCGACATCTGCAAATGGCAATTAAGGCATGCTGTTTCTTACTGTTGTTGTCGCTCCACCAGGCCAGGCAAAACTGTGCACACACACACTTCCTGGACGCCAAAGCCGAATCTCAGCTGCCGTTTTTTGCAAAAAAAAAATTGGTCCAAGGTCACGCAAATCGGTACACAGTATCTCTGTAGTCATGTGATCAACACGGACCTGTCCGATTTTCCATATTCCATCCTGATTGGCTAAGATTGGCTTCCAAAGTTTGCAGGATTGGTTTATTTGGAACAAAATGCCTCAAATCATGAACGCAGCATGCGATTTCCGTGAAATTTTGCAAGCAGATTCCCACTAGGCCGAGGAAGAAATGCCACTTGAAAATTATCAAATCAGCCTCATGGTGGCGCTATAATAGGCCGAGTCGCGTCTTTACCTATAACTGCTCCAATGAGCGTGAAACTTTGCACGCACACTCCCTAGAGGCCAAGAAAAAACCTTTGCCCTGCATTTTTCACATCTGCCTTTTAGAGCGCCATCAGGAGTCTGAATTTTAGAAAACCATTTTTCTGCAATTACTCCTTCAGATTCTGTCCAAAATCACGCAAATCGGTACACAGTATCTCTATGTGATCAAGACGGATGTGTCCGTGGAATATTTCATATTCCATCCTAATTGGCTATCATTGACTTCCAAAGTTTGCAGGATAGGTCCGTTTTGTTATAGCACCTTTGCAGCAGAGCGAAACCTCCACTTTTGGAACAGCTTCAAATAAAACACAGGTCGCCATGGGCCCTCGCCTCCAATTTCTATCAACCAAGACCTGAAAAATCCTGCATGTCTGAAATGTGATTTTTGTTGTTGTCTCCGCCAGGCCGAAAGGCATGGCGCGAGAGTATGTTTTACCCCCTGTCCGTCCGTCCGTCCGTCAGTCCATCTGTCTGTGAGCAGCTATCTCCGGCACCGTTGGCCCGGCCGCTGCGAAACTGTGCTAACACACTCCCTGGATGCCAATTCAGAACCTCTGCCCCGAACCTCTGACCCAATTCAGAACCTCTACCTCTTCACATGGGCCTGTTATAGCGCCACCAGGAGCACTTTTTCTAGTTTTGTTTTGTTTTTCCCCAGCCATGTCTAGTCTCAAAATGATAATTTCCTGCCCTGATTAACAGGCTGCTCCAGGCACTGATGCATTCTGACCCATGGTGAGAGAAAGCAATAGCGAACGGCTTCTTCACTGACAAATTAGGACTCCGATTTTGTTGTTGACTGACGAAGACTATGTTTTCACTCCTTTGAGTCTGTCTGTGAGTCTGTCTGACTGTCGTGTCTGTCAGCTAATCTCAGGCACCGCTGGTACAGAAGAATCTCCACCCCATTGTTTTCCAACAGCCTCATGATGATGCTATAACAGGCCACTTTACATTTTGGCTTATAACTCTTGACACGTAGGTCGCACAATTACTACTAATTTGTTTTCCGGCATTTCACTTTCTTTTCTCCCTTTTTTTCTTTCTTTTTCTGCCTTTTTATTGATAGTCTAAGTGGAGATGGACAGGAAACATGGAGAGAGAGATGGGGAGAGTCATGCAACAAAGATCGTCCGGAACGGGACTCAAACACGCGATGCGCTGTCTAAGAGAGGCTAAGTGAGCAGCGGTCCGGGCCAGGAGTAATGAAGGAGTAATGAAGACATATGTGCTGATTGTAGTAAGTACGCACGCACGCACGCACGCACGCACGCACGCACGCACACACACACACACACACACACACACACACACACACACACACACACACACACACACACACACACACACACACACACACACACACACACACACACACACACACACACACACACACACACACACACAGGGCTCTTCCGCGTTCGCAATGATGCAGACACACACCTTGCCACAAAGACTTTTGAGAAAATAAAAGCAGCCTTAACAATGTGCATCTATTACATGTTGCCGTTAGAATTTAATGACTCAGATGCTGCAATTAATTCGCTTGTTAATGAGGGTGATCATTATACACAAACACACACCTGGGCGTAAGTTATTCACCTGTTTTCACAGAGTACCTTGATCTTGCTACACAAAACCTGCTGCATAGAGAAGAAATACATAATTTGGAGAATATTTGAGCCAACAAAGCAATTTGAGGGGAACACAGGTTTGACCTGACTTTGATTTACTACTATGGTCCCCCCCGTCCCCCGCACGCACACACACACACACACACACACGCGCACGTACTGTACACACACACACACAAGCGCACGTACTGTATACACACACGCACGCACGCACGCACACACGCACACACGCACACACGCACATGCGCACACACACACACACACACACACATGCACACATGCACACACATCTTCGTTTCGAGAATATTTAAGGGCGTGTTTTTAAATGACGCTCGTTTTGAGACGTGAGATTTATCAAAGCTCCGACCAAATGTACGCTAGGATTGGCTGTATAGGATTGCTTCATAAATGTGACTTTGACGTTGTGTTACCAAGTGGGATTGTATATCGGCATTTTAGTCAGTGAAAAACCCTTCAAATGTCATGAATGGACCAGGAGGCAGGCTTGCAGGTAAAAATAACAATATCTATTCCAGGCCTGGACAACAATAGGTGAAACAACAAAAGAAATAAAGAAACTTAAATTCAACACAACATAACTAACAGAGGTACGGTGTCAACCTCACTCCATGGCAGCCCACACTCTACTAAGCTGCTCTCCTTTATATAGTCTATACAGACCCCACCCATGGCTACAATCAACCAACCCAGTGCATTCGAAATCCACCCAAGCTGCTCCCCATGTAGCATTAATCAGCTCCTCAGGCTTCAAGGCAGCTTCCCTTTTACAGCATCTGATAAACAGATAAACACAAGTATATTAGATTCCATGTCACAGCAGAATGTGCACCTTCTGTGGGACTGAGAATCTACAAGTTATACAATACAGCATAACATACAATGACTGTGTAACATTAGTAAATTAGTCAAGCTGCTCTGTCACACGTTGGTGTACGGCTGAATTTATGGAAAAATATAAGCCGTTTTTTACGCTCCATTTATAAATGAGGGTCCATGAGCTGATGTCTAGTAGACTGAGGCTACAGAGTGGCTCTTCTGACAGGCTTGGCACATCTCTGCCTCTCATTACATCTGGTCCTACCACAACCACCCCCACAGCTTGCCCTGAAGCACACATCCATCCATCCATTCAGCTCTAGGTAAAGCTGCTCTGGTCCAGGCATCTGTCAGCCCACACAGACCCCTGTCAGCTGCAGACTTTTGGCTGGTCCATACTGGCACTGCACAGCCAGCCAGGATAGGTTATACTTTACACTGCAGAGCATCAACAAGGTTTGGCAAAAAAATTGTGCTGGACAGCAACCCAGGCTGCCCTGAGTTTGTGTTTCCATTCGTTAAGTAGCCTACAGTGACTCACTTGTATTGCTGAGTGTAGTAACACAGAAACAGTAAAAACACAACATTTATCGAGGTGATTAGCTTTCTAAAATCCTCATTATTGCTCGAGGGGAAGCTGTAGCCCTTTCTGTCAATTCATCATTTTGTGTAAACAAAATTCGGTAACTTAAAGTAATACTAGGTATAACTTTTAAAAAAAAACTACATTTTATATATCTTGTGAGTGGCAAATGTTTCACAACACCCATTCCATGAATTTCACCCCCGAAATACTTTTATAAACATTTTCTATTGAAAGTGGACATGCGAAAATGACATCATCCGGCTGGAAAACGGAAACAGAAATGCACCGGTTTCCTGTTTGTCCCGGAACTACCGCGCTAGTAACAAAAAGGAATGTCACGCTTTTTATGGCATTATAGGCAGGGGTGCAATGCTCACTGGACGGCCTTGCACGCCGTGCCGGAACCTATTTGACCAAGAGCACACGCAGGCACACGCATAGATTTAAAACTACTTTAAATTCACACCTCAACAAAGTTTTCAAAGGCTCCCGACTCACACCTAGCGAATTAACATAGGAATAAGCCTAGATGCATATCAATTGTCCATTGTGTGACTTGCAGTGTAGGTGTTAAGCGACGTGCGCGTCACGTCATTGAAATAGAGTGCAAGAACATACCAAATGAGCATTGCATGCCTGATTATAGGATTTGAAGATGGAAAAACAACAGCAAAAGAAAACACAGCTCACGGTAACTAAAGCTCCACTGGCTAAGAGAAACGATCTGCTGATAGTATAAAACAACAAAGAGAGCGCTTTTTGAAACGCTTCGGCCTTCCGGTGAAAACCTGCAATGACGGTAGTGACCAGCAGAGGTTGCTAAAATCGTTATTTTGGGACTTGCACAGTACCCCTTTAATAAATGTTCAGGAACAAACATTTGTTTGTACTGTATGAAGAATGTGTTTGTTTGTTAACTAATTTAATGCATAATGTGAATGCAGTGGAAGGCAAAGAGGTCAGCTTGTTTGAGCCGACACCAGGCACAGATGATGCAACAATGTCACAAACCAACAGATACATTTTCACATGGTCATGACATTATCACAATGTCCAGAAGACACTCATAATGATGAGTCATGCATCCCAATAAATCAGACTTTGCTGCTAAAACAACTTGTTGAGTTGAGTTCAAGTCAGATCAGATCTAATCTCTCAAGAACAGCTTCTGCACTGCGTTGGAATCTGTCGGGGAGGTTCGTCATAACGAGTGCGCATTCAGATCAGGAAGTAGGCCGCGCTTTACCCAATCACATGTAGTGGGCGGGATTCACATGTCCGTCGATCTTTCCCCCTCGAAACAAACCGAAACTAATTTAACAATAGCGTCCGCGGAGCAGACAAAACCACGGAAATATATTCACATTTTAACTTACTCTGTCATCATAGAAACAAGTGGGCTTATAACCAAAACGATCCATGTTCTCTGGGAGAAGTGGTGTTAGTGTTCCGTGTAGAAATATTGTTAGTGGGAATGAAAACATAGTCGCACCAGTTGAAGGCGCATCACAAACACCGGTTTCCTTGTGCTCTGGTGTTACGTTATCGTCCGCCCAGAGCCAACAGACATAGAACAAACAGCAGAGGGCGCTGTTTTTCATTTTCAGTTGGCGATGGGTTCCCAGATTGGATCAGATCAGACTGACCCCAGACACACCTGTGTTCATTCCCAGCTCCATACAGCACAGCTCCACACACACACACACACACACACACACACAGCTCCCTCTGCAGCAGACACACACGGCTGCTTTGACAGCTGATAGGAGGGCAGCTCGTTAGCCAGAACAGGAGGCAGTAACTACCCAGCATTCTCTGCGGCACCCTGTAGCGAGGGGAGTGAGAGAGTGTGTCACGCCTCCAGGGACGCGGGCGGCTTTAGTTTGTGTCTGTGTGTCTGTGTCTGTGTCTGTGTCTGTGTGTGTGTGTGTGTGTGTGTGTCTGCGTGCGTGCGTGCGTGCGTGCGTGCGTGAACACGCTTCAGCCAGCAGAAGGTAAGGGCTCGTCGGTGCTCAACAGGGACAACTTGCATCAGAGAAAATAATAATACCTGGGCACTTCAGTAGAGACTACCAAATAATATATACTGGAGCACTCGACTGGTGAAGTGCAGATGCAAGGAGAAAGGCGGAATTAAAAAAGAGACGAGAGGTCAACGAGAAAGAAACATTAGTGTGAGACGAGGGTGTTTGACAGACGTGTGGAGAGAGAGAGAGAGATCTGATTGTCTGGTGCAATGGGACATTGGGATTTTGGGCTGGTATGAACTTAGAATTATAAGTGCACACACACACACACACTCACTTGCGCGCACGCACGCACGCGTGCATGCACGCACGCACACACGCACGCACGCACACATGTATGCACACACGCTCACACACACACACATATAGGGGGGCTTGAGTGTCCTGCGCAATGCTGAGCACACATCAAAGTCAAACCTGCCGCCAAATCACACCACTGCTTTATCATCCACTGCAACATTGACTTGGTCTGATCCTGTTGTTTTTCCAATTATGGTCCCTGTTCCTTTCTAATAGAAAATCACCAGCTTTGGTAATGAAAGCACACATGTTTGGGACCTAGGACATTGGCATACCCATTACAAGAGGAAGGCAGGGGAAAGATTATCCCACAGACATTGTTTTTTTCTTCTTTCTTGCTGAGGGGCGGTGTGGAATCGTGACAGGTTTTAGGAGGACTTCATTGCTGAGGATGAGTATGGTGGGTAGTTAAAGGGTAGTTAAAGGCTTCATGTCCGCACAACTTAAAGTTATCACGCTGAGCAGAAGCTAAAGGAGGAGGTTTCACCCTCACAGCATGGAGTTAGGTAGAGGAGCGTTAGGCAACAATGATGAAACAGCAGAGGATGGGACTTATGGGGAGGCAGCATGGAGTGCAGTGGTGTAAAGTAACTAAGTACACTTATCAAGTAGGCTACTGTACTTCAGTAAAATTTGGAGGTACTTTTACTTTACTAGAGTATTTCCAATTTTCAGTACTTTTACTTCTACTCCACTACATCTCAGAGGCAAATATTGTACTTTTACTCCACTACAATTATTTGAAAACTTTAGTTACTAGTTACTTTGTAGATTTTGAGTATTATTACAAAACATACATTAACCATTTCAGCCCTATATACATTTCGGCCATTTGAAAATAGCCGATCTACAAGCTCACAACATCGCATCGCAACGCATTGTGAGCTTGTAGATCTGCTATTTTCCCCCAAAAAAACGACATTTTATACATTTTGAACTTGTTAAACGGGAGTACTTTCTACTTTTGGTACTTTAAGTACATTTTGATTCCAATACTTTTGTACTTTTACTCAAGTACATTTTGAATTCCGGACTTTTACTTCTAACAGAGTTCTTCTACATTGCAGTATTGATACTTTTACTTAAGTAAAGAATTTGAGTACTTTTTTCCAGAGGAGGCAATTTGCCGCCACAGAACCCACAGCGGGAACCAGAGCATGTGAGCGGAGCGGAGCAAGGAGCGGAGCGACGCGATTTTGACGTGAGCGCGGAGCTGGTTTATAAAAAGGTTGGAGCGCTACTCAGAGCGAGGACCGCCTGCCGCTCCAAGCCGCCCCGGCAGGGGCCGCGCACCGAATGTTTGAGCATGCCCGGTCGCACGGACTCAGAGAGACACAGACATCCAGCAGTGCACAGCGCAAGGAGATTTCATTCGAATTTCTACTTTCTTTGTCTTTTCTTTTTTTTACTGTTGAGCGACCCGGTTTGAGCGGAGCATGGAGCGAGAGGTGCGCAAATCAACGTGAGCGACGGGGAGTGGAGCGCGGGGGGAGTCAACGTGAGCGAATAGCGAGCGTGAAACCAGCCCCCTGGAGCGCCGAGCGGCATTTCCACCCGCTCCGCTCACGTGCTCTGGCGGGAACATCAATTCAAATTATTGTCATGAACTGACTCAAATCATGACAAAAGTGGGACGACACACAGGATTTAACTTAAAAGTTATTTTATTATAACTAAAACCAACAAACTTTACAAAAATGTACAACTTGTTGCGAGTAGTCTGTGGTATCAGTAGTGTAGTACATGTATGGATGTGTGAAAGTGTAGTGTATGCGCAAGTGCAAAAGCAACCAAACAAAACTGGTGCCTGGTAGGAGAGAGCTTAAATACTCCAGGGATGAGTGGAGTCAGGTGTGTCTCATCCCAAAGACACACCCCTGGCAGGCTGGCCCTCTCCTCCTACACAGGACAGAAAATAACCAATCATTAGGACCAAATGCAAACCAAACACAGAACAAAACCCATGACCACAAATGTGAGCGGGTACAGTGCTTTAGGCAGCAAGGGGGCATTTTTCATTTTTCATTTTATTACATATTGTTGAAGTACAGAATATAAGCTTTCATATGATGTATCATTCATTGAAATTGGAACACATTTGAAGAAGATGTGACCATTTGAATCTTGTCATCTATAATAGTCCAAACTGAGATAATCCCTTCTAAAGAATTTCCACTTCTAAGCACCGCTCAGCTCCAGGTAATGGGCGTGAACAATGGGTAATTTATTCAACCTAGCCACTCCTCTAATCACTCCCCCATTTTCGGATTTTTACTGTGGAAAGTAACTAAGTACATTTACTCAAGTACATTTGTTTAGGTATTTTATACATAGGCTATTTGAAAATAGCCGATCTACAATCTCACAATGCGCATTGCAACGTGTTGTGAGCTTGTAGATCAGCTATTTTCAAACATTTGAGTACTTTTACTTTAAGTATATTTTGATGCCAATACTTTTGTACTTTTACTTTGATTGAACTCAAGTAACATTTTGAGTACAGGCCTTTTACTTTTTATATTGTGGTATTGCTACCACCAAGTGCTTCTTCCACCACTAAATTTGACCCACTGGTAGTCGACTATAGTCGAGGTTTACCTATTAATAATAAAGACACGCACCAGCTAGGTCCTGGATTAACTCCAACCTGGTGTTTGCACTCTCCATTTACAAAACCCGTACATCTACATAAACGTTCAGATTTCAAATATAAAGTGCTTACCTCATGGCCACGGATGTTACCATTCACTTCGGGTGGGTCTAAGTACCTGTATCTATAAGTTTAAATAAGTCTAAAACCAAATCTACCATTAAATTTGGCTGGAGTGACAAGCCCCCATCTTGTCATGAACTGACTCAAATCATGACAAAAGTGGGAGACGACACACAGGATTTAACTTAAAAGTAATTTTATTATAACTAAAACCAACAAACTCTACAAAAATGTACAACTTGGTGAGAGTAGTCAGTGGTATCAGTAGTGTAGTGCATGTATGGATGTGTGACAGTGTAGTGTATGTGCAAGTGCAAAAGCAACCAAAACAAAACTGGTGCCTGGTAGGAGAGATAGAATGGCTTTGGCCAGCCTGCTTAAATACTCCAGGGATGAGTGGAGTCAGGTGTGTCTCATCCCATAGACACACCCCTGGCAGGCTGGCCCTCTCTTCCTACACAGGACAGAAAATAACCAATCATTAGGACCAAATGCAAACCAAACACAGAACAAAACCCATGACCACAAAGGGTCATCACATTATGACCTTTTGAATAGTTATTAATGGATCATATCTTTAGTTCATAACCAGATGAAAATACAGGGTTTGCCTGCACACAATGCTGTGTGGTAAAATGGGGACCGTACCTATGTTCCCCAGGTTCTATGTTCCCCGCAAAAAAGGTTCTATGTTCCCCACTTACCAAAAAAGGTTCTATGTTCCCTGGGTTCTATGTTCCCCTTTTACCTAAAAAAAGGTTCTATGTTCCCCGTTTACCCCAAAAAAGGTTCTATGTTCCCCATTAACAAAAAAAAGGTTCTATGTTCCCCGCTCACCCAAAAATGCAGGAAACATACATTTTTAATTTCCAATCATTAATAACATCTCTGAACACACACAACTGAACATAATGGGGAGAAATTACTATCAGAAACTTGCCCGCCCCTTTCCCCTGGCGGCCATCTTGGTGCTATAGAGCACCTTGTAGCAACTCATAATGTAATAACGGCGTAATAACAGTTCATAATATAATAAACTAAATGGCATAAAAGCTCTTAATGTAATAAAATCATGAGCGATAGCGCAATAACGGGTTTTTGCATAATATAATAACGTAATAATTTGTTACATTAAGATTTTTTTTTATATAATTGTTTTTGGCTTTATCTGCCTTTTATTAGATAGTATACAGTAGTCTGAGAGGAAATGGGGAGAGAGAGATGGAAGTGACATGCAGCAAAGTCCGTCGGGATCGGGAGTCGAACCCGCGACACGCTGTGCCCGGACCGCCACGCCAGCCGTCCGGGCCATAACTGGTCAAATTGTTGAGAAAAGTGTTACAGTACATCTTATAATCAGTATCAGTATCATGGTCAGTGTCATGGTCAGCATCATGCTCAGTTTCATGGCAAGTGTCAGTATCATGTTAGTATCATGGTCAGTATCATGGTCAGTACCATGTCAGTATCATGTCAGTATCATGTCAATATCATGTCAGTATCATGGTAGTATCATGGTAGTATCATGGTCAGTATCATGGTCAGTATCATGTTAGTATCATGGTCAGTATCATGGTCAGTATCATGGTCAATATCATGTCAGTATCATGGTAGTATCATGGTAGTATCATGGTCAGTATCATGGTCAGTATCATGTCAATATCACTGTGCACACACACTCCCTCGATACCAATTCAGAACCTCTGCCCCAAATTTTTCACATGGGCCTGTTATAGCGCCACCAGGAGGCCGATTTGTGCAAAACCCATTTTTTGCCATTACTCCTACAGATTTTATCCAAACGTCATGCAAATCGTTACACAGTATCTCTATAGTCATGTCAATCAACCCGGATCTGTCCGAGTTCCCATATTCCATCTTGATTGGCTAAGGTTGGCTTCCAAAGTTTGCAGGATTGGTCCGTTTTGAACAAAATGCCTCGAATCATGAACGCAGCTTGCAATTTCCGTGAAATTTCACACGCACATTCCCACTAGGCCGAGGAAGAAATGCCACCCATTTCACATTGGCCTGTTATAGCGCCACCAGCAGGTCTAATTTAGCAAAACACATTTTAGGAACAAAATGCCACAAATCATAAATGCAGTGTCCGATAGCCTTGGAAGGCCTAGGAAGAAATGGCACCCTTTTCACATTGGCCTATTATACCGCCACCAGGAAGCCACAATAACGTACCTGACCTAGCGTAGACCTGTGCACCGAGGAGCACTTTTTCTAGTTGTATTTATTTTTGTGTGTAAAAAACGTTGTAACTTTTTTTATATGCTTTATAAATTAAGCACTTTGAAACTGAAGATGATGGCCAATGTTGATGATAGTAAAAATGATAATAATATCGTATCGATATCGTGTGCCCGTGTATCGTATCATTTGTACCGTGAAATTAATGTATCGTGACACCCCTAAATAGATTTTGAGTCATGTCAAAGAAGTTTTCAAAACATGATATTGTGACACTTTAAAAACTGAAAATGTACAAATAACTAATGGGTATAAATACATGTATTTAAACCTTTTTAAATGTCTCACCATTTCCTGCATTTTTGGGTGAGCGGGGAACATAGAACCTTTTTTTGGTTGAGTGGGGAACATAGAACCTTTTTTAGAACCTTTTTTGGTTGAGTGGGGAACATAGAACCTTTTTTTGGATGAGTGGGGAACATAGAACCCTTTTTTGGTTGAGCGGGGAACATAGAACCCGGGGAACATAGAACCTTTTTTGGGGGGGGAGGGGAACATAGAACCTGGGGAACATAGAACCTGGGGAACATAGGTACGGTCCCGTAAAATGATACCGGCACATGCAAGAGCCAGACCAATATATCAGTTTGGACGATATATTGGCCATTATTTGACTTGACTTTGGTATCTGCAATTATGTCATCTCTATTTTGGGCATGTTATATATCTCTGCTGTCCGGCAGGAACCAGCTAACTCCAAAATGTTCATTTTTCAGGAAATGAATTGAGTTAGGAGTTTGTTCATCATTGATAAGAACAGCTGAATGGACCTCCAAGCTCACAATGAGGTTGGAGGTTTTGGACTTCGCTGGTTTAGCAGAAAGTTTGAGGATCCAATGGAGTTAGCTGGTTTAGTCAGAAGCACTTTTTAATGCTTTTCATTGGTTCAATATTGTTTTTACCAACACACAGACGTAAAGGGTGTTCAATGGCCCTGATTTATGAAAAAAATGTAAACAAATCGGCTATTTTTGAACATTTTGAATGGGTGTATGTGGTTAAATAAAATGTATCTTTTGACAAAACATTGGTAATCAGTGGTCTAGGACTCTCCTAAATCGGGATCGGCATCAAACCCACACATCTGGCATCTATCCGACTCTAGTATTTTATCTGGGTTTGGGTTTCACACGAGAGCACATAGTGTTATAGTGTGCTTCATGGATCAATAAACTGATGTGTGCTGTTGAAATGAATTGCCACATCAGAGCTTTGTCATCGTTACAGATTATGCTGTACTTTGGCGTCCCGGGGGACTGCAGTAAATGAACCCACACACACAGAACCGACATGCACGCACGCACACACACTGAATAACACACACTCACATTGACCCGCATGCACGAGCGCACAACACTCACAAACACACCATGAGCGATCTAATTTACTGGCATGTTGGAGGCTTTCAGGCAGTGTGTTTTTGACAGCTAAAGAGCAGTTTGTGTCAGCTAGCTGATTTATACTTAGTCACACAACCACTGTCGTGGATCTTTTTGCGACATTGATGTGAGCTAGCCAATTAATGAGCACACAACCTCTAATGTCCTGCACTGTGGAACACAGCTCAAGGACCTGAGATTTATGTCCCCCCCACCACTCCTCCTCGTTTACCATACGTTCCAGTCTGACTGTCTTCTTTAATAAGTAACTGTCCCTTGTGTTTAGTTTTCCTTCTCTAACGCATCCCCAGTCTCTCTTATCCCTGAAAAAAGTCGTAGTGAGTTAGAATGTCAGGCAGTGATGTCTGGGGGAAGCTCTGATTAAAGCTCACTGAATCTGTCCTCTTCATGATGCCTTCAGTGTGTAAACAACACACGCACGCACGCACGCACACACACATACATGCACACGCATGCACACACACAAACACGCACGCACGCACGCACACATACACGCATGCACGCACACATGCACGCACACTAACACATTGTACAGTACACACACTGCCGTTGTTGAGATCAAGGGGCATACAGTCGTGGTATTACCCATCATTCTGAGCAGCTACTCCGATGGTAGAAGATAAACAAGAGAATAACATACAGCCTCACTGATTAACCTGCTGCCTTTGAACTATTTCTATGGGATTTTATAAATATTGAACCAATAAAAAATATGAACAAGTGCTTGTGACTACATAATAACCACATTGGATCCATTGGAAATACAAGGTTTCCACCCGACAGCGACGGTAACCTAAAGTAAAAGAAAAGGTTCCAGACCTCTCCTTTAATCTTCTTAATGGCCCGGTGGAGGAGGTGCCCTCGTGCATTTAAATGGGTACATCATCCCAACGGCCTGCCCGACACTCATTA